>NC_061118.1:136411269-136483496 GCF_002878395.1 Capsicum annuum
ATTATCTACCACCACTGCTACGTTTTTTAATAACAAAAAATAATTAACACTACTACTACAAACTTGAATTAAAACTACTACTATTATTATTGCTAATATTACTATTATACTAATTTTAATATTATAATCTTTTATTTAATATTTGAATGTATTTTAAAATATTGAATGAGATAAGTTTATGAATAGTAAGAGTTTATTTAGAACTCTTGAATGTTACTTTCCTAGTTTTAAGTTAATGATAACTTTTTTGAAAATGTCTAATTTTTTTTCTGTTTATATAGAAGAGGTGAAGAAGTTAGAATTTCATTTCAATTCAAACTCTGATTTAAATTTAAATTAAAATATCATCTTAATTTCTTCCTTATCCTTAGTTTTTCAAATAGAATATTTTTATCCTATAATTTAAAATTTTGTATTAAGAGAAAATTTTAAAATCAATTCAAATATTTTAAATATTATTAGTATTATCATTATATATTTTTTAAATTATTATTATTATTAATACCAATACTACTTTTTTTTGGTTGGTTAAATAATACCAAGACGTGACACAATTGTATTAAAATACTATCACTACTAATAATAGTTAATTTAATATTTAATCTAATGTATTAAAATATAATATATTATTAATGTCACTATTACTATTATTGGTGCAATAGATGTGTGATCTGTTGCACATATAATTCATCTGTCTCAATAGATGAGTGATATATTTTGTATTATCGCAACAGATTACTCAACCATTGCTATAGCATTGATAACTGTTCTAACAGATCACTTATATATTATAAAATATGTATGATCTATTACACAGACCATTTATCTGTCTCAACAGATGAGTGATATATTTTGTATTGTCGTAATAAATTACTTAGTTGTTGCTACAATGTTGATAATTGTTCCAACATATCACTCATATGTTGCAACATATGTATGATCTGTTGCACATACCATTTATTTGTCTCAACAGATGAGTGATATGTTTTGTATTGTTGCAATAAGTTACTAAACCATTGCTACTGCATTGATAACTGTTCCAATAAATCACTCATATGATGTAACAGATGTGTGATCTGCTACGTAGAACATTCATCTGTGTCAACAACTGAGTGATATATTTTGATTGTCATAACAGATGTAACGCCCTGAGACTACCCCCTAGATGTCACATGGTATTGAGGACCACAAGTGATCCCAAGCTAACCCATAAACTGACACACTAATAATAAACTGATTAAATATGTATAAAATAACTGAGTTTATGTGCGAAAACATAATCATGAAGAAATTTGGGGAAAATACAATACTGATACAATTTTACATTCTGATAAAACTGAAGAGTGGAACTAAAATTATAAGACTGACTCTGACTGGCATCTATGAAGCCTCTACTCTACTGACTATAGGTAGCTAGGACGCGACTCCAACTACCACTAATCAATACACATGAATAAGAAAATAAAGTACATAAATAACATCTAACTGAAGTCCCCAAAGTAGGAGGACTCATCATCTGTTGGCTGAAATCTGCAACTATCTGATCGTGATATATGGACTACAACTAAATTGGTAGATACATTATTAAACAATGTAGTACATAGAAGTATATATGTATTGGTACTTTTGGTATGTACTGAGCATGTGGGGGTGAATACATAAGTAAAACAGTAACTCAATTTTTCATATAGCTTGTAAAGAATGCATGCTAAGTGTAAATCACTCATATTGGCTTGAATAATTGAAAGTTGAAAATCATAAATCATGAATGATAAATCATATTGTATAAATCTTGTGAGTCATACCACTTAGTTCAAGAAGCTGTACTTTTACTTTTTTTTGCTAGTGAAATAAGTAGAACTGAAGCTAAGTCTGTTTTCAAATCATGCAGGCTAACTGTAAAAGGACTCACCTTTGTATCTGTAAACTAAAAGCTGAAATCTCATAGCTAATGTCTTATGTAAAACAATATCTGAGTAAAATTGTGAGCCTTTACACTTAGTTTCTAAAAGCTTTTCTGTTATTCTTTTCTGTAGGGATACTCTTTTCTGTAGGGTTTACGCTTTAGGGAGGTTCTTCTAACCGACATAAACCATGTGAGCTATCATGGAGTCCAACGTCTAGTTCCCCTAAGAGGAAAACCTCACATTGGGTAAAGATGTCATACTTTTACCAGGGAGTATAACCTTAGCTAAGTGATCACATCTGTATCTGTCATCCATATATATAGGAATAATTTGAATCTGCACCTATGTTGGCTCATAGTTCTGGGAAAGTAGGATACGCTAAACGCACAATTTTCGCTCGGTGCTAAATAATACTCCATTTAATTTGTATGCTCATTCTGTCGGAAATCAACTTTAAAACTAACATAAGGGTTTAAAATGAAAACAAGTTGTGTATTCATCTATTTTAATATGTAATCAAAACTGTAATCAATACTGTAAAGTGGATTTCATATCTTAGCTGGGGATCAAAAGATCAAATCTTGATTCAAAAGCTGCTTGTAAGTAAATCATAGGGTGCTTAGAAGCATAATCATTCTTAGAATATCAATATTCAAAATAGGGCTTAATAACCCATGCTTCAAATTATCAAAAATCATGCTCAATAGTCAAAATCATGAAGTTCTTGTACAATTCTAGTCAAAATAAGGAAATTCAACCTTGAATATATCTAAAACCACTTCACAAGCATATATGTGCAAAATAGGCATGCAATTCATCATCTAAAACACTTCTAATATCATAATGTTCGAATAATGATAATTGAATATAAACCCTGAATTGGAATTCATGTGAATTTATGTAAAATCATTAAACTCATAATAAAATTTTAGTTTTGGGCATAAGGATGAAAGGATTATCCTTGTTCATAACCCTACATACCTTAATGGATTAAATTAATGAAGACACTTGACTTTGAATTCCTATTGCTGTTCTTGAAGATTGTTTCTTGAAGTTCTTGAATTAGGCAACTCGAATTCCTGGCTATCTTGAAAGAGGAATGGTGAAATTTGGGGTTTCTTAAAGTCTAATGTTGAAGCATTAGGGTTTTCTTGGAGAGAATTTTGGTGAGAAATGAGTGTAATATGCTTAGAATAGGGTTAAATCTTCTGTTTTCATGATTTGGGGCGTGGGAAAGAGACTAAGCTGCCCTGATATTTAAAATTCGGAACTGGAGTGCCGTTTAAGGCTTCACCGCGATGCGGTAAATGGCTCATCGCGATGCGGTACTCATCGTGATTCCTACCACGATGCGGTGGCCACTGGAATGGGACCATTGCCGATTCGGGCATCACCTCGATGCGGCAAAGGAGTCATCGCAATACCAACCGCGATGCGGTGCAATCTCGGTGACTCTTTGGAAATTGACAACTGTTGATTAAACCTCCTCCGCGATGCGGTGGCTTTCTCATCGCTATACTCACCGCGACACAGTCTAATCGTGATGAGCTGCTACTTGCCGAATCCAAATGTGATCTAAACCTTGTCCGAAAAATCTAAAACTTACCCGAGATATGCTAATTACACCCCTGAGCATAAATCATCTAAAAAATCATCGTCTCAGAGCCTGAAAGATCAACCTAAAAAATACTCAAAATTAAAGGGAGTAAAAAATGACTAAACCCCTCAACACTTAGCTTTATTTTTTGGTTCTAAGTGCTATGGGAAATTACTAGGGGCTGAACTGAACTAGGAATGTGCGGGGTATTACAATATCTTCCCCTTGAGAATATTCGTCCTGGAATGGGACTGGTTAGACGGAGAGTACTATACTAAGGTAACTGAGGTCATATACTGAACATGCATGACTTGGAATATGATTGCATAACTGAGTCTGAGCATGATACATGAACTGAATATCATGACTGAGCTGATTTCTTGAATACATGCATTGACATGGGAATGGTTATCAAGATGAGATAGATAGAGTCAACTTATGAGTAACCATCACCTTAAACTAAATTTGGTTTCGTGAAGAAAAGATGAGAGGTTTAGGACATGAAAACTTAGGCATTACAATATCTTCCCCCGCTCCGGGGTCATTCTTTTCCCGAATGATACTAACTTGGCTGAAATACTAAGAAAAAACTGAGATAACGTACGGAACACTTACGAACTAAATCATGACTGAATATCTAGAATCTGAAATATGATGCAAGATGCATAAATTGAGCTGAATTCAAAATTTACATGAATGTGAACATTTTACCTCATGGAATAGCCTTACTAGTGAAACTTTAGGTAGTAAGACTAAATGGGAAGTTGGAAATTTGTAGGAGCTTATCTGCTTGATTGCTAAACTGGATCACAGGCTATACTGACTGAATCATATTAAAAGCTTATACTCAACTGGAGTGTTTCTTCAACACTCTTTCTAAGAAGTTATACTAACATTAGGGAGCAAGAGATCAGGGGCATGATCTGAACAAGACATCTGACTAAGGGATCTTATTATGGTTATATAACTCTGTAACATGGAAAATAGGCCTATGAAACATAAGCTAGGATAGAACTTCTAAGTCGTATGCAATGCAACTGCTAATCTTCAAGATTAGCCACACTTCTCAAATACTCCTTAGACTATACTACTCCCCTTAAATGCCTTCTCACACGGGTACATATAACTACTCTTTCCAAAGTTTGAGTTGGACTACACACTCTTACCTTGTTCAAGCCTAACTCAGAATCTCAAGGCACTACATATAACACCATAACATTAGTCTGACCATGAATTCAATACCGATGTGTTTTCATAACTTCTTACCTCAAGAATAATACTTATTCACACTTCAACAACTAACTTCAACCTCTTACCATGAATTCACTAGTGCACAATGCATTCATCCACTTATACACCAACATAACCTTCAAGCCTATCTTCATAACCACACACGAACTTCTAGGCAAATAATTACACAAATATCTTTCTCACATTCTCTAAACCTCTATCATTAACAACTTACATTCACTCTTCTTTAGAAAATCACACATAAAATTTCAACTAACCATGAAATATATCAAGAAAAAGCTTGGCCTCAATCTTACTTCACACTTATCACATTGGATTAAACAAGCATACAATGATTTCTCCTAGCTAAATAATTACTTGTCACCACTATCCCTACAAAAGGAGAGGTCGCTGAAAGGTTAGATCATGAGGACCTAAAACATGAAAGGATAACTTTGACACTTAACCGAGGCCTGAGGAATAGAGTATCAACATTATGGATTCCTCAAAGATATCTAAACTGAGAGGAATATATGACATAAAATGAATTTTTCTAATCATTAAGAGTGTAGCATGAGTACTGGAACTGAACATACTGTAAAGCATGAGTACATGAGTCATGAGTTGCATGACCTGAGTTTGGAGTTCATAAATTCTTGGAACATGATTCGTACTGCTGAATGAACTGGAACTCTTCATATTAGGAATTGGGATAGTACATGATTCTCTATTATGTGCATGAGCGTTGAACTATGATCATAGAACTGACACGCAAGGCATGAGTACAGATCGTGATAACTAAAGTACAAATACCAAAACAAGAATGGGTCAGGCATCTTTCTCCCTAGTGTTGTTCTGCAACACACTGGCAACACTACTGGAATCTAAGAATCTGACTCGGTTACTTGTCCTATCATCTCCCCTCTTAGCTTTAAGCCATCATTCTAAGTTTGTGGAACCCCTTTACTAAACTTTAATCTAAACTGCAATCACTTTACTCTAGAGTCTGGAGTATAACAATACACATAAATAATAAACTTACCCTGAGCGACTACACCTGAAAGTGTGAAACCCACTACTAATACTTTCTTCTGAGATACAACTCTATCTTCTTATAGCCCAATAGTCATCATATAGTAACTTGAACACTTACTAGCTTAGAATCTTCACGAGTATCACCATACCATGAGTTTACACCATCTCGAGCTTCAACTCTTATTTCTATTAGCTCAATCTTCAAAGATTCAAACTTAGATTCTACCTCATACCTACAATATCATACTTAATTACAAATACATGAACTTAAACTCTTGCATACACTATTCAAGCCTACTAGATCACTTCCATTTAACTAGCAACACCAAGTAAGCAATCATAATTTCCACCTTGAGGATTATCTACTCTTCAACTTAGTGTCTAGTGCTAGGTATGATTAAAAACCCAACCTCACATACTATTCTCACTTGGAAGCTATAAGATAAGACATCAAGAAACACTAATCCACTAAAGCCTCATAATAATAATAAGTGATCATGATCCTATGGCCTATCTTATTACAATCCATTAGTACATCCTCCATCTACGCATCATTACCATTCACCTATTTATACATCTGAATTTCTTTCATCTACTCTTCAACTTAGTGTCTAGTGCTAGGTATGATTAAAAACCCAACCTCACATACTATTCTCACTTGGAAGCTATAAGATAAAGACATCAAGAAACACTAATCCACTAAAGCCTCATAATAATAATAAGTGATCATGATCCTATGGCCTATCTTATTACAATCCATTAGTACATCCTCCCTCTACGCATCACTAGCATTCATCTATTTATACATCTGAATTCCTTTCATACCTCTATAAGTTTCAACTAAACTCATTGCAACCTCAAGAAAAGCCTAAATTCACAATACTCAACCACCAAATACTTTTATCAATAACTTATACTCTTATAACATAATAAATACCATCAATAATGCCTTTCTTACTTCAAGCAAACAACAATTCACCGTAACTAATAACTCCTTCCCTACCTTCAACCAAGGAACCTGTACCACATTCATTACTCCTAAGCTGACACACAAAGACATATCACCTTAACACAAACTCAATAACATGTATAAATTTATCTCTATACTTTCTATCAATCATTATTCCCACCTTTCTTGGAACTACACTTCTAAGCCCACACTTTTAATTATAAGAAGATTCTACTACTTATAAATCATAACACTCTAGGTTGCAATATCCATCGAATGCAAACTATATTTAACAATCTAGGTTCACACTATCTCCTCTCATGAGCACTATCTGTATTGAAGGGTAAATAAGGAATCTGAATACATATTTTATTCTGTCCTAACTGAACAACTCATATGGATGAGGACATAGCTCTCAACTTGAGAAATTTATAACACACTAGCGAGTTTCTCTCAAGCCCCTTGTGTGACTTCTAAAATTTCTGATAGTAACTCTGAGAGTATCATCTTGAGAGGGATTAGAACTTGCTAATAATGTTATCTCAAGAATATAACATAGATGGAGAATTATGGAGTAACACATGAATTGACAGAAGCTTCTGAGAGAACAGCTTTACAGCACGACCTAGAGCAAGAAAAAGGGAAACATTTCTTAAATCCCTGTAGCCTCTCAAAGAAAAGTACAGACATCTCCGTACCATTTCATAAAACTCTACTAGACACGGCTTCATAGACACCATAGGACACTTGAACACTGTGCTCTGATACCAGTTTGTAATGCCCTGAGACTACCCCCTAGACGTCACACAGTGCTTAAGACCACAAGTGATCCCAAGCTAACCTATGAACTAGCACACAAGTAAGCAACTAATTTAAATATGTATAAAATAACTGAGTTTACTGTGAGAAAACATAATCATGAAGAAATCTGGAAAAAATACAATACTGATACAATTTTACATTCTGATAAAATTAAAGAGTGGAACTAAAATTATAAGACTGTCTATGACTGACATCTATGAAGCCTATAATATACTGAATATAGGTAGTTGGGATGCAACTCCAACTACCACTAATCAATACATATGAATAAGAAAATAAAGTACATAAATAATATCTAACTAAAGTCCCCGAAGTAGGAGGACTCATCATCTGCAGGCTGGAATCTGCAACTGTCTAATCGTGATATATGGACTACAACTAAAATGGTACCTAATTATTAAATAATGTAACACATAGACGTATATGTGGATCAGTACCTTTGGAATGTACTGACCATGTGGGACTGAATGCATAAGTAAAACAGTAACTCAATTTTTCATATAGCTTGTAAAGAATGCATGCTAAGTGTAAATGACTCACATTGGCTTGAATAACTGAAATCTAAAAATCATAAATCATGAATGATAGAGCATACTGTATAAATCTTATGAGTTATAAATCTTATGAGTTATAACACTAAGTGTAAAAGTACTCACCTTTGTATCTGTAAACTAAAAGATGAAATCTCATAGCTAATGTCTTTTGTAAAATAATATTTGAGTAATGAGCCTTTACACTTAGTTTCTAAAAGATTTTCTGTTATTCTTTTTTGTAGGGATACTCTTTTCTGTAGGGTTTAAGCTTTAGGGAGGTTCTTCTAACAGACATAAACCATGTGAGCTATCATGGAGTCCAACGTCTCATTCTCCTAAGAGGAGAACCTCATGTTAGGGAGAAGTGTCATACTCTTGCCAGGGAGTATAACCTGAGCTAAGTGATCACATTTGTATCTGTCAATATAAATGGGAATAATCTAAATTTGTACCTATGTTGACTCATAGTTTTGTGGGAGTAGGATGGGCTAAACCCATACTTTCTGCTCGGTGCTAAATACTACTTCCTTTAATCTGTATGCTCATTCAGTCGAAAATCAACTTTAAAACTAGTATAAGGGTTTGAAATGAAAACCAGTTATGCATTCATCTATTTTAAACTATAATCAAACAAATTTGTAATCAATACTGTAAAGTGGATTACATATCTTAGCTGGGGATCAAACGATCAAATCTTGATTCAAAAGCTGATTGTAAACAAATCATAGGGTGCTTAGAAGCATAATCATTCTTGGAATATCAATATTCAAAATAAGGCTTAATAATCCATGCTTCAAATTGTCACAAATCATGCTCAATAGTCAAAATCATAAAGTTCTTGTACAATATGCTCAAAAGTTAAAATCATGAAGTTCTTGCACAATTCTAGTCAAAATAAGGGACTTCAACCTTTAATATATCTAAAACCACTTCACAAGCATATATGTGCAAAATAGGCATGCAATTATCATCTAAAAAACTTGTAATATCATAATCTTCGAATAATGATAATTGGGTATGAACCCTGAATTGAAATTCATGTGAATTCATGTAAAATCATGTAAATTCGTAATAAAATTTTAGTTTTGGAAACAACGATGAAAGGATTATCCTTGTTCATAACCCCACATACCTTAATGGATTAAATTGATGAAGACACTTGACTTTGAATTTCTATTGGTGTTCTTGAAGATTATTTCTTGAAGTTCTTTAATCAGGAAACTCAAATTCTTGGTTATCTTAAAAGAGGAATGGTGAAATTTGGGGTTTCTTGAAGTCTAATGTTGAAGCATTAGGGTTTTCTTGGAGAGAATTTTGGTGAGGAATGAGTGTAATATGCTTATAATAGGGTTAAATCTTTTGTTTTCATGATTTAGGGGCATGGGAAAAAGACTAAGCTTCCCTTGAAATTTAAAATTCAGAACTAAAGTGTCGTTTAATGCTTCACTGCGACGCAGTGAATGGGTCATCTCGATTCCCACCGTGCCACAGTAAAATCACGGTGGCTCACTGAAATGGGACAATTGCTAATTTGGGCATCACCGCGATGCGGCAAGAGAGTCATCGCGATACCCACCGCAATGCGGTGCAATCGTGGTGACTCTCTGGAAACTGACAACTGCCGATTAGACCTCCACCGCAATGCGGTGTCTTTCTCACCTTTATACTCATCACAACGTGGTCTAATCACGGTAAGCTGCTGCTTAGCGAATCTAATAGTGATCCAAACTTTGTTCAAAAAATCCAAAACTTACCTGAGACATGCCAATTACACCTCTGAGCATAAATCAACTGAAAAATTATCATCTCGGAGCTTGGAAGATTACCCTAGAAAATACTCGGAGTTAAAGAGACTCAAAAATTACTAAACCCCTGAACACTTAGCTTTATTTTCTGGTTCTAAGTGCTATGGGAAATTACTAGGGGTTGAACTGAACTAGGAACGTACGAGGTATTACAACAGATCACTCAGTTGTTCCTACAACGTTGATAACTGTTCTAATAGATCACTTATATGTTGCAACAGATGTGTGATCTGATGCACAGACCATTCATCTATCTCAACAGATGAGTGATATGTTTTGTATTATCGCAACAGATTACTTATTTGTTGTAATAGGTTAGTTAACTATTCTAACAGATCACTCATATATTGCAACAGATGTGTGATCTATTACACCGACCATTTATTTATCTCAATAGATGAGTGATATATTTTGTATTGTTGCAACAAATTACTCATCCATTGCAATAGGTTAGTTATTTAGTGCAACAGATAACCTACCTGGTGCAACAGACGTGTGATTTATTGCAAATATTATTTTACTGTTTGCATGTTAGATTTATTGATATTTTTTTTAACGATGCATTAATCAACTATAATATATTTTCTTATGTTCCTATTAATTTTAGATAATATGGATTCCAAAAGAATAGAAACCGAATCAAGTTCGAGTAAAGAAACAAGTGAAGCAGCTAGGCTACATCCACCACTCTATGAGCTTTCTTTACAAGTGTTATCTCAATCTGAAGCAGAATATGATGAACACAGGGAGGAGGAATGTTTCAAAAGAGATGATCCAAATGCTAATAGCCCTTCCACCGAAGAGTTGTTCAAAATCGTCAATATTGATTGTTATCTTGTGAGAATGCAGTGCAGTGGTGCCATAGATTTAACAGGTGATTTCGTGGTTAAGTCAGCCTTGAGAAAATATTTTGGCACCTTCAGAAAAATACTCTGAGAACAAAAATTGGATGATTATTTCAGGGACAACTGATTTGGAAAATATCTTGATTTGTCGGAAGACAACAATGCTCGTTTCCATTTAAAAATGGTATATGAATTTCTCAAGCATAGGTTTATGTATGAAAATAAATATAAGATAGATGAGGTGTGGATAGATTACTATGGCATAGCTATTTGTTTTGGTTGGAGGGAGTTTGCCATAATTACCGGACTAAAATGTTATCCTCCTTTCCCTTCTCATTTATGTCTATTCTAACCCAGAAAAAGCATACCGCACACCCAACAAAGGCAAAGACAAGAAGTGTGATTGTGATGACCTAGTGTCCATTGTTGGTCCAAGCTTCAAAAATAAAATTTTTAATAAAAGCGTTGAAAGGTAAAAGAATTTCAAAGAAGCACAAATAATCATTGTGCTTGGTTTGGTTTGTACATAATATTCTATGGGCGAGAGACATTAACAATAATATAAGTGTTGACTTAATAAATCTCTCTGAGGATCTTGAGGAGTTTAACAGCTATCATTGGGGTTATGAAAGCTTCAAAATGACTGTAAAATATTTGTTGACTCCGTTAGCGTCAAAGACAGTCAACTTATATGGCTTTCCTTAGGCTTTCATGGTAAATGTTTCTTTTATTGTGATATCATTTATTTTTGTACTCAATAATAGTTTTGATTTTCCCAGACCCCACTTGGTGGGAATACACTAGATTTTTTGTTGTTGTTGTTGTAATAGTGGTTTTAATTTATTAGCGTTATTTTATATGCTTGGACGTTTGAAGCCATTTCTTATTTGAGACAACAAGTGAACTACCAGGAACAAGTTTTTTGTCCAAGAATTTTGAGATGGTTATCGGCCAAAGCTGATAAAAATGCAAAATTTCTTAATTTTTTCACCCCCCCCCCCGAAGGATGCAGTTAGTATAATTATAATTAAGTTTTTATTGTATTAATTATTTTTTTGAATGATCTAATCGTCATTCTAATATATGTAATGATTTATGTTAGATTGTGCATCCATCACTTCTTTTGACCAATCGAGAGTTAAAGATGTCATTTTTTCTTACTTTACGGTCTGTGCAAACTTTATCGGACCCTAAGGTTATTGACAGAATAAAGATGGAATTGTTTGGAGAAACAACCATTACAAGAAAAATCATTTTAGAGGGTGGGTTTATTGTTGTTGATGGCCTTAGTGGTGATACAGCTGTTGGTGGTGGTAGTTGTTCTGCTGTTGGTGCTAATGATGTTCTTCTTACAGTATTTAAAACAAACCATTATGAGTATAATCATACTAGTTATACAGATTTTGCCTCTCCCAGTGAATGTTCTGTATGTAAATGTCAAGACAACAAGGCCAAACATGATGTAGTGATTAATGTTATTAATGCATTAACTACTTCTGTAAAGGAATTGACATCTAAGAGAGGTGTAATTCTATCAAAGAATATTCTATATACATCCACTCCATTAGAGATTAAGGCTAAGAAGAGAAGAAAAGTAATTTCCAAGGTATTATCAAGCATCCAAAAAAGTGAAATTGCAACTCCTCTGTCTATGTGTTGTACTGAGAAATGTACAATAGCCAAAGAAGAGCAGCACGAGATGAAGAAGGTGAATATATATATATCTGTTCCAACTAACAAATAAATATATATTTGTTTCAACAGATAACACTTCTGCAGAAAATTATCAAATAGATATATACATTTGTTGCAACAATTAACTAACTTGTTGCATCAGATAAAGTATCTATTGTAACATATGTCTCATCTATTTTAGCAAATCAAATAGCTCTTCGTACCACTTTTATTTTTACCAACAAATGATTTATCTATTGCAACAGATGGGTCATCTATTAGGACAAATTAAATCAAGACTTTCTACTATTTTAGTTTTTTTAAAACAGATGAGTCATATGTTGTGACAGATGGTTCATCCATTATAAATTATCATACAAGTCTTTCTTCATGTAGAAATTTGTCCCAATAGTTTATTCATATGTTGTAACAGAAATATAATCTGTTTGGGACAATTTAAAATAGGAGAAAGACCTGTTTGATTTGCTAGAACAGATGAGTTATCCTTTTCTGTTTTGTTTATATCTCCGTGATTAGCATTTACCAATTTTGGATTTTAAGGTGGATGTAGAAGCTACTGCTGAACAACATTGACAATATGCTACTCTTTTTATGGAAATACGGAGAACAGAAAGCGTAGAAACCGTACGTAAGTGACAATAAAGATACACGATGACCAAAGCCAAATTTCATAGCACTGAATGAAGAACAACTTGTCCATATTGAGTAGATCTTTATAGCTTGAGTCTGTCAAACTAATAATGTCACCCCTCCTTAGGAATTCTTGACAGCAATACTTAAATTGTTGATGTATTTGTTGAGATCTGTACCCATAATAATTTTTTTACATTTCATTTATTTGTTGATTTATTTCATGTAATTTCTAAAGGTTTCAATTATTTTATTTTGTTTATAAATTTTACTTTTTCCTTGGATTTGAACTTATTAATTGAAATGGAATACTAAATTCAAATATTGCAATGGATAATGTATCTATTGCAATAAACGACACATCTTTTGAAAAATATCAAACAGATTTAGACATATATTGTAACAAGTAGGTAATCTATTGGAAATTATCAAACAGGTCTTCCCACTGTTGCAACAGATAGACTTAGATAGAAACATCAACATAATGCAACAGATGACCAACCTATTGCAAAAGACAAACTATATGTCAGAACAGGTAGAATATTTTTTACCACGGATGGACAATCTGTTGCATTATAAAAAATCAACTTTCATTAGACATAAAAAATTGTCACTACATGTAAAGTAAAGTGACTTGAAATAAAAAAAGCAAAACCCATCGACAGTGTTCATTTTAAACACCTAAAACAAAATAAGCATCATGTAGACAGTGTTCATTTTAAACACGTAAAATAAAATAGGAATCAAATGTGTCAGTTTGGCACTTTTTGCCTTGTTAGCTGCTCGTGTGTAATTCACGCAGCCAAAGCTCGTTAAACCCTTATTTTTGCTGTCTTGGCGTCTGATTTGGCCCCCAACGGTTATTTTTCTCCCATTGACTTATATATTCATATTTTCCCTAAAATTTAACCCTAAATTCCAAAAAAAATGTTCTTCATTTTTTTTCTCTATCCAAATTATTTGTATTTGGTTTTTGTGCATATGCTTTTTATTCTTTCAACTGAGCTTGACAATGTCGAGCTCATCTTTCACTATTTTGTGATAAAGATTTTTTATATTGTAAGTGTGGTCATGAAGCTCTATTGAAGACTTATTGAACTCAACAAAATCTAGGTCATAGATTTTTTACTTGTAAATTTTCAAAGGTAATATTTTTTTATTTAATTAGTTGATTAATTATTGACTTATAATTGTTTTGCAATTGTAATCTTATTTTTGTAGAAGTTGGGTGGATGTGATTACTTTGATTGGTATGAAGAACGACACCCTTCACAAACAAATCGAGTAATCTGGGGTTTGTTGAAGAAAGTTAAGGCTTTTGAAGAGAAACAAAATTGAGCAAAAAGATATTACACTGTTGGTGTATTGCTACTGGTTTGGTGTTGTTGGGCACATGAATATTCAAGCCTAATTCCTGAAATTTTCATGATGGTGTATTTGTATTTGCTACTGGTTTGGTGTTGTTGAGCACTTGGATATTCAAGCATAATTGTTGAAAAATATCAAACAGATTTAGTTATATGTTGCAACATGTAGATCATCTATTGAAAATTATCAAATAGGTCTTCCCACTGTTACAACAGATAAGCCTATAGCAGTATAATGCAACAGATGACCAACCTATTGTAACAAATAAACTATTTGTCCGAACAGATAGAATATATTTTACAACAGATGGACAATCTATTGCATTCTACAAAATTCAACTTTCATCAGACAAAAAAAAAATTGCCCTTACATGTATGTAATGTAAAGTATGTAAAGTGAAGTGACTTGAAATAAAAAAAAATGATTATTTCACAGGCTCTTCTTTATACACAGGATCCAAGCGTCCGGTTAGTACCCCATAAGCCCAGACCTCTTGCATGTTTGCCACAGCGTTGTCGCATAGAAAGGTCGTTGGCTCGACCATTTCTGTGTCGGTCAGTAAACATTCTATGTGTGCAAGAACGCGCGACTCGCACGAGATAGTGGTTTTATTTTTTGGGATGTCCATGTCTTTGTTTTGACCTTCAAAATCCCATGGCTGCTTCATCAACACTTCCGTTGGCAAACGACCCATTAGTTTACTCTACCTCAACAAGATGGGAACAACTCCAACAATGGCTGCATGTAGGTAAAAAAATCGACCTCGTCCAAGGCAGGTAAGTTGCAGTCATAAACCTTGATTTTTCCCTTCTCGAGAAGTATCTCAACATCCCGATTATGTTTGCCATCCACGTTCATGACTCTAAAAATCTTTTTTTCCTCGGTCCAGCTCTTGCCGTGTGGATTTGACCTCTCCCCTCTAACATATTTTATCACTTTTTTATCCCATTGGAACCCAAAAAGTAATGAATAAAATCCCTCATAGTCGGGAGTTGACGCTAGTTTATTGAGATAATCATACCTATCCTTGAGATTCCTATAGAATTCGAGGTCCATTATCCTATCAGCAATATCATAAGATTTCGGTATGCTAATTGTCTGCCCCTCATGAGGCAGATAATTTTTTCAACGTAGTGTGATATAAGACGTCAATTTTTAACTAAGTTAGTAATTGTATAGAAGGAAAACATTGTGAAAGATGCAACAGATGGTCCATCTATTGTAGAGGGCTCTGAATCTATTCACAGATCACCCATCTAACACAACTTATGTAAGAGATGGGTAATATGTTGCAAAAAAAACACCATAAGTTGCATCAGAATGAATATATGTTGCAACAGATAATAAGTAGATTAGAAGGCTAGGTTAGGAAAAGTAAACTTACCCTGTCCATGTGTTGTGTATGCATATCTATCATACTTCTGAAGTCTTGGGAGGAAAAGGTACGGATGGGGTAATCTTTTGCGCCTTGCTTGGCCCGTTGTAAATCTCTCTTCTCTTTGGCACCAAGTTCCGCGTATATGTCAATCTTCTTAAATGGCCCCTGAACTTCAACAACTTTTGGAGAGGGAGGAGTTGCACTTTTTTTGGTTTTTCGCTTGGAGAGTAATTGGCGAATTGCTCTTTTCTTCCCTCTAACCGCCACTGTAGGAGTGTATGGATCCCTCACTTTCTTGGATGGTATAACACCCCTCTAGGATTTCAATTCCTCAATAGTTTTAGCGATAGCCTCTACTTTTTCAAAGATTTTATCCTAATTATCCTTGCACTCTTTGCATATACAATGAAAATATGAGGGTGGAGAGGGGTGAGATGGACTTGTGTAAGGGTGGAGGGGTCTATATAATGGGAAGCGGTTTCATTGTCTTAAAGATTTCCAGAATGTGTTGATCGAGAAGAATTGCCCACCGTATTGACCGCATCAACGGGTGTAGGTATTTGATCATCATCTGGACTATTCATGTCTAGATCATCCAACCTATCATCAAAGATGTCTTGTTGTTGTTATTCTTCTATGTTCTGGTTCTCATTCTCTCTCATTTTTTCAACCACATACACTCTTAACACCAGCCTGGATGAACCACTAAGATAAGCACACGCAACTGAACCTGATCGGTTATCTTGAAAGGTAGTACCCTCTGATTTTCAAAGGAGTTGTGCATGTAGCTGATGAAGAGTTCTTCCGATTGACAATTCAGTGTACAATAGCTAATGATTAAGTTCACAAAATCATCATACAAAATGTCACTTTGGACTGTCATAGATATCGTCTCTAGTATTTCACCCTTTTTCCAATGCTAAACATATCGATTGCTCTTCTCGATCCATTGACCATGACAATCCACTCCTATTGTTATTGATCCCTCCATTAGTGGTACCTGAATAAAGTTATTTATTAAAAAAAATTAATAGTGATTTCATAGTGCCGTACATGAATCCCAACAGATGTGTAATCTATTGCAACAGGTGAAAAATAAATTACAACAGATAAGTGATTAGTCGCAACAGATTACTTACCTATTGGGATTCATGTTACGCTTCTGAAGTTGATTTCAACAGACGAGTTATCTATTGTAACAGGTGAACCATATGTCGAACAGACTATATATCTGTTGCAACAGATAAAGCATCTATTGAGATAGATGTTACAGTACTAAAGAATTTTTGAAGTTAATTCCAACAGATGAGTGACATATTGCAACAGATAATTAACCTGTTGCAACAGATGACTTACCTGTTGCAAGAGATGACTTACCTGTTGCAACAAATGACGCGTTTGTTGGAATCGAGTTCAGGTTCTATTGTAACAGGTTACAAATCTATTGCAACAAATATTTACCCTTTTGCAACAGACGACACGGCTTTTGGAATCAAGCTCATGTTCTGTTGCAACAAGTTACTAATCTGTTGCAACAGATATTTATCATGTTGCACCAAATAACTAATATGTTGCAACAACTAGGTCATATGTTACAACAGATAACCCATCTATTCGATTCATGATCCAACATATGAGTCTTCTGTTGAAACAGATGTCTCATCTGTCGCAATAGATAATTGATCTATTTAAACAGATGGCTCTTATGTTGCATTCATGTTCGCGTGCTATCTATTGTTGAAAAAATAGCACAATAACAGTTACCCAGATGACAAATTCAACTAAAAATCATAATTTGACTTACCCAAGTCTCCTATGAAGTAATGTCAAAGAGGAAAGTGATGTACGAAAAAAAAATTGACCTAAAAAATTGGTCAAATAGCACTAGTAGCGTTAACAACAACAACAATGGTCAACAAGAAGAAAATGAAGATGGTAATGAAGTAGAAGATGATGATAATGAAGCAGAAGATGATGAATAAAGCAACAACAATAATGAACAACAAAAATTGCTAAGAAAGAGAAAACAACAATGGATGATAAGAGAGAGAAAGACATTTTTTTCTTCCGTTTTCTATTATATTAGGTAAATATTTGGATCAAAGTGTAAATTTAAAAACTTTTGGGTTATTCTCAAACTTACCCAACTTTCTTAATCCACAATAAAGTAATTGTCACCTACACTCAATTATTAAGACTTGTGTCACCTACACCTCATTTTCAATTGTTTTGTCACCTACAGCTCAAAGCCCCATGGTTCTTACCTGTAGCATTAAAAGTTGGTGACTTTTATTATGAAACTAGTGACGATAGGCCCGTGCCCAACATACTAAGCTTTAATTTTTAAAATTATTATAAAAGCAGTGAAATAAATTGTTATTATTAAATAATTTTAAATAATTAAATTTTTTAATTATTTAAATTTAAAATACTTTATCTTCTATTTTATTTTTAAGTGACATCGATATAATTTCTAGAGTTAAGCAAATATATCAATTGAAGTAGCGAAGCAAGCATGTTTTAGTGATTTATAATAACTAGTTAGAAGTGATATAGCAAAATTGCTATAAAAAATACTCGTAAAAACAATTTAAGTGAGCCTCATATAAGATGCTAAGTTAATTTAAAACATAAAGAGTTAATTAATCATTTTATGTCTATTTTACTTTTTTTTATTAAATTTATTAACTTTTTAATACTTAAATGATTTATAATTATAGGTGATGTATAGTGAATTATGATTGCAGAAGTTGAAGCAGTCATGTTATAAATATCTATTTTACTTATTTATTTTATTAATTATTGTTAATTTTTTAATACGTAAATGACATATAATAATTAAGGGTGATATAATAAAATTACGGAGCAAACAGTGGTCGACAAGTATGTCGATCACTGAAACGAAAAAGTTGTTAAAAAATTAAAATTTAATATCCTTATTTATGTATTTTATGCTTCATTTAATTGTACCTAATAAAAATTGATATTTTAAATCACACAGATCTACATCGTAACTATTTATTTAATTTTTTATTTGAATCTAATTATTTAGATCTCAATAGGTGTACTACTTTCATACCTTTTTGACACAGATATTACTATTGGAAAGTACTTTATCTGATCATTTTTAATTTTTAATTTTTTTAATTTATTTTATCCTTGTTATTAAATATTATTTATAATCTAATACTTAAATGACTTATAATGACTATTTAGAAGTAATATAGTAAAATTACTATAAAAGTTACTTGTGAAAAGTTTTTAAGTGAATCTCGTAAAAGTTGCCAAGTTAATTTAAAATATCAATAGTTAACTAATT
Organism: Capsicum annuum; assembly: GCF_002878395.1. Classification (NCBI taxonomy): domain Eukaryota; kingdom Viridiplantae; phylum Streptophyta; class Magnoliopsida; order Solanales; family Solanaceae; genus Capsicum; species Capsicum annuum. The sequence continues at coordinate 136,430,383 of NC_061118.1, forward strand.
ATAAGCGTATAATAAAATTACTATAAAAAGTATATGTGGAAAAAAATTTAAGTGAACTCTATATAAGTCGTCCAACTAATTTAAGAATGATATGGTAAAATCATTGTTGAATTAAGCAGCTGAAGCAGACATGTCATAAATATTTATTTTACTTTTTTAATTATATATTATTAATTTTCTAATATGTAAATGACTTATATAATTAATTAGGGACGATATAGTAAAATCACGATTGAAGCAGCTAAAGCAAATATGTCATAAATATCTATTTTACTTTAGTTAATTAAATAATATTAATTTTCTAATGCATAAATGACTTGTAATAATTAATTATCTAATACTTAAATGACTTATAATAACTATCTAGAAGTGATATAATAAAATTACTATAAAAGTTACTTGTGATTTTTTTTAAAGTGGACCCTGTATAAGTCGTCAAATTAATTTAAAACATCAACAGCTAACTAATTAGAAGCGATATAATAAAATTATTATAAAAAGTACTTGTGATTTTTTTTTAAGTGGACTACATAGAAATCGTCAAATTAATTTAAAACATCAAGAGTTAACTTAGAATTTTGTGTCTATTTTACCTTATTTTATGAAATATTATCAATTTTTTAATGCTTAGATGATCTATAATAATTAATTAGGGGTGATATAATAAAATCATGATTGAAGCAATTGAAGCAGACATGTCATGAAAAAATATTGTTAATTTTTTAATACGTAAATGACTTATAATAATTAGTTAGGATTGATAGAGTAAAATCACGATTTAAGCAGCTGAAGCAGACATGTCATAAATATCTATTTACTTTTTTTAATTATTTATTATTAATTTTTTAATATGTAAATAACTTATAATAATTAATTAAGGATGATATAGTAAAATCACGGTTGAAACAGTTGAAGCAAACACGTCATAAATATCTACTTTACTTTTTTAATTAAATATTCTTAATTTTCTAATACGAAAATGACTTATAATAATTAATTAAGGATGATATAGTAAAATCACTGTTGAAGTTGCTGAAGCAGACATGTCGTCCTAAAGTTGCCTGCTTCAGCAGGAGCTTATCCTCACTTATATATTAATAGTAGAAATCTAGCTACATTTGTTAATTTTATTATTGAAGTATTGTTTTAAGATTATGAAATCTGTTTTTATTTTTTTGATAAATGATTATCGAATTATTATATCACCTTATTTAGGAAAAATGACCTTTTGGATCCTTGTCCTATGTCGTTTTTGTAAGTTGGACACTTCTACTAATGTGTTTGTCATCTATACCCTTGAACCCATCAAAAAATAATATTTTGCACCCTTTGACCGTTGACCTTGCTTATGTGGCATTGAAATGGTGACTAAGACAAAGAGAGTGTAGTCACTCACCTGAAGGTGCGAGTGGGGGTCAATTTTGGGCCAATTTTACATTAAAATAATTAAAAAATAAAAATAATATTAATTTTATTTGAAAAAAAATAAAAAAAGGGTCCTTTTTTTCCCACCATCTCTTTAAATTTAAAAATATTTTTAAAAATTTAAAAATAATTTTAAAATATTTTTAAAAAATTTTAAAAAATACAAAGGGTCCTTTTTTTCCCTCCATCTTTTTTAATTTAAAAATATTTTTAAAATTTTTTAAAAAATAAAAAAGGGTCCTTTTTTCCCTTCATGTTTTTAAATTTAAAAATATTTTTTAAAATTTAAAAATAATTTAAAAATATTTTTAAATATTTAAAAATAATTTAAAAATATTTTTAAAATTTTTAAAATAACTTAAAATTTTTAAAAAATAAAAAAGGGTCCTTTTTTTTACCTCCATTTTTTTAAATATAAAAATATTTTTAAAATTTTAAAAATACTTTTAAAATATTTTGAAAAAATTTAAAAATAATTTTAAAATATTTTTAAAAATTTTAAAAATAATTTTAAAATATTTTTTAAAATTTAAAAATAATTTTAAAATATTTTTAGAAATTTAAAATTAATTAAAATATTTTTTAAAATTAAAAAAAGGGTCCTTTTTTCCCCTCCATCTTTTTTAATTTTAAAAATAAAAATCATTTTAATTTTTTTTAAAAAAAATATTTTTTCGCTCCCCACCCTACCCCAGCTCGAACCCACCCCTCACACCCTACCCAGCCCTATCCTACCCCAGCCCCTACACCCCACCCAAGCCCCGTCTAGCCCCTCCCCAACCCTTTCATCCCCTATACCCCACCCCAACACTTTTCCAGCCCCCTCCCCCCACACACGTTCACTTTTTATTTTTTATTTTAATTTTTTCTCTCAATTCAATTCTTTTTTTAATGAAAATTTAAATTTAAATTTTTTTTATTTTTTGGGAATTAAAATTTAAATTTAAATTAAAAGTGAGTGATAGTGAATATTGAAAAAAAATAGTGAATTTCGCTTTAAAAAAATTAAAATTTTTGTGAATTTGTTAAAAATACTCAACTATAAAAATAAAAAATTTATTATGTTTGTATATATGAATTTATAGTTAAAAATTTAAATTAGTTGGAGAAGAATTTTAATTATTTGGAATGGATTTGATGTTTAATTTGTGAGCAAAAATAAAAACATGATTATTCAAATTTTTCTACAATTTATAAATTTTTCTTATTTAATTAAATTAATTTTAATACTTAATTTGTTATGCAGCATTTTAAAAATGACTTGGAATTTAATGTAATACTTTTTTTTAAATGACGTGGCAGACGTGTCAGGCGTGGCAGCTGATGTGGCAGCTAACGTGGGGGAGAGTGTGTTACACTCACCAAAAAAGGATTTAAAATATTGCTTTTTAGTGGGTTCAAGGATTCAGATGACAAACATGTTAGTAAAAATGTCCAACTTACAAAACCAACATATTACAGGGGTCCAGAAGGTCATTTGCCCCTTATTTATGAATTAATAAGATCGTAACTCACAATGTACTAGTTTAAGAAACTGGGTGTATGCCTCATCCTTGTAATCTGGGTATCACACGTTCAAGCTTAAAATTTGAATAAAATTGAGATCAAGCAATCAAATAATTATATCTTGTCAAAATCATCAAACTAAGATCAAGTTCTCAAGTTATTGCATTTGACCAAATTCATCATATTTAAGATCAAGTTTTAAGTTTCTTCAGCTGATCAACTTCAAGATCAGACTCAAAAATGTTTGAATCAAGTATTTAAGAGAAGAATCAAAGAAAATTCTTTAAGATATTCTAGATAATATAACATTGTTTTAAAAGGAGTTTTTAGGGTGAGTCATACGAGAGGACATAGAGTAAAAACATATCCGGATATGTAAATGTACACTTATTAAATATTTTCTTGAAATCTTTATATGTTTATTATATTAATATAAAAATTAAAGTTTCACTAGACTTACGTCTGTGTCTCGAGGGTCGCTTCGCCTCATAAGTAAAATAATTTGTATCGTGCTTTCATTTTTTAAAATACTGATTATAATTTTTATAGTCAAAGTAATGATGATCATCTCTAGCAAATAATAGTAAGTCATCAGCATACATTAGATTAGTCATTCAATCTTAACACATTTAAGGTGATATTTATACATTCTGCTATGCTTCAAATCAGTCAACATCTACTTAAATACGCCATTACAATTGCGAAGAGGTAAGGAAACATGGAGTTACCTTGTTTTTAATCCTTGTAGCTTTAGAAGGCTCGGTATATTCTCCACTAATAACAATAGTGTAGCTAACAATTTGTACACATTTCATGACTCATCATATAAATTTTCTTAAAAATTCATGCATTCCATTTGTTTTAAATATATCCATTTCACGATACCATGTCTTTTAGAGATCAATTTTTACCAGGTAGTTATGGGAAATGTTCCTTCAACAATAAATTTTGACAAGCTCATAGGCAAGTGTGATGTCATGTGAGATTTTTTTTCTCACAGATTATTCCAAACTCAGCTTCACTTACAACACCAAAAATAAATTTTCTCAATCCTAGAAATCAACACTTTAAAAATTAATTTATATCTATAATCTACAGTATATTAAAAGTATCAAGACCCTTAGAAAAGTGATTTGAACTTTTTGTCATTTATTAGACAAAGCTGTCTTTTTACTATTTTTCTTCAATTTATTATTTAATTATTTTTATTATATTAACTAGACTCCTAAAATATATGGGACTACTAAAATATATGGAAAGAGAATTAATTAATATTTTTCTTTGTAATGATCAATTAGAAAAATACTCTTAAAATAAAATAGAAAAATACACCTAAAATAAGACTCTATTAAGAAGATACTTTTATAAATATTGAGATGCACGTTAAATTGGAAAAAAAACTGACTGACTTATTGGGAAAATATGATTAATGTTCATCTAACTTGATTCGGTTGCATGTCTAGATTGGTGGATGCTGAATTTTCTAACCCTCAAACTGCTTCACTGTTTTTGTCAACATAATAGAATTATATATGTTTGTATATATATATCTTCTTTATTTTCATTCAAGTCATTCTTTAGTGTCAAAGTTTTTGCTCAAACAAGAATTATTTTTATCAAAACTGAAGTTTTGTGATCACTATTGTATTATTTTGTTGTAATTTACAGGCCGTAGATGAATTTACAAGTGGTAGATGAATGTCAATCGACTTTGAAGATTTTTTTTAGGTAAAGGTTAGATTTAATTGTATTGTTTTTATATCTCTGTTTTGAGAATTTTTTTTATGTAAAGGTAAAGTTTAGTTGTATTATTTTGATATCTCTATTGCCGTATTATTTTGTTCTAGTTTGCAGGAGGTAGATGAGTGTCGGACGGATTTAAGAAAATTTTTGTATAAAGGTTAGATTTAATTATACTGTTTTGATATCTCTATCATCGTATTGTTTTGTTGTAGTTTACGGGTGGTAGGTGAATGTCAATGAGCTTTGAAATTTTTTTTTGATAAAAATTAGGTTTAATTAAATAAATTCTTCAAAAGATGTTGAATTTAATTATTGTATTCATCTTTATTATTTAAATAAATAACATATTTAGTGTAATATTTTAACTCAATAAAGTGAGGTACACGCATGAGGCGTGTACACCTAAACTAGTTTGTATAAAAAAGTACAACAGATAATTGATTGATATTTTCTTACAATTTAGGGTTTAGAAGTCTTGTGAAGCAATGTGACAATAATACAATTAATTGATTTCTACATTCTAACTAGATAGAAGAATTCCTTAACAGAAATTGTATTTTTTTATCACCGACCAAGCAGTTTTGAAAAATATTGAATTTTTTTCATCTACCTCAGAAACTTTATCAGAATCAATGGCATCAAATCCCTCTATAATATCTACATCAGAAATCTCTTTCACGTAGCATCAACTGTTGCATGTGATCAAGGACAAATATTTGTTTTATTGTTTCTTTGTTGACAGTAGGCAAAATTGGGGCAATGATTATTGATTTTCTTTCTCATGCTTTTTTATCTGCGCTCATCAAGCCAACTTTGCTTTGAGAAAGATAAAAAACAGTTAAAGCAGACATTTTAAAATTACATTATCGAAAATATATTTCTATATAAAGAATATTTCTCTCAAAAAATAAGTCCGGTAATGCCACATATTGATAAATAGTGCAATGCTTCTTCGTGAATCTCCACTATTTGAATATAAAATATAATAACAACAAATAAAGGTAATGTTATACTACTTTCTTTTTCGATTTTCTTTCTATTCTCACTCTAATCCAACTTATGAATGCAATATTCATAAGTTCCTTATAAAAATTGGATGATATTTCTTTTAATATTATCAGGTTCTATGAATTTAATTCTTATAAGAGATGTAAAGGTCATTATTAGTTTCTTTTGTTGTTTTTTCTTCATGACTGCTGAGAAGATTTCGTATTGGTATTCTTCAATTCGATTCAATTCACTATTGATTTTTATTTCATTACATTCTCATTTCATTGATATGATTATTATTTAAGTTTCAGTAATATCTCTGTCTCCCTTTGAATCAAATAATTAAAGTGGTCTAATATTATCTTAGCCTAGATAATTTGTAATTCTTCTCTGTAAGCATTTACTTTTCAAGCAATGTACTAGAACTTTTCTTTATTAAGTTTCTTGAAATCAGACTTCACGTGCTTCAAGTTTTACCATATTTATTTTATTTGCTCACTAAGAGGGTGTTTGGGTGTGCTTCTAACTTGGTCAAAACAACTTATAAGCACTTTGTTGTTTATAATGGTATTTGATGAAGTTATAAGTTGCTTAAAATAAGTTGATTTTGACTTTTTTTAAGCCAAAATCAAGAAGTAGCCAAGTAGGTGCTTATTTTTTTTGAAATTTTAAGTTGACTATGTAAATTACTATTTTGTCCCTTGCAATTATATGTTATTCCAATTTTACCCTTAATCAACAATCTTATTTTGTCTTTCAAATAAATAAATCGGCTGATTAGCCCCGCTTTGAATTAAAAAAAAAAATTAATGATACGAAATCTTAATGTAACCATGAAGAAATAAATAATCTTTTAATATATAATTATATTTTTCAAACACAAACATTCAATACTTTAAACTCTTAAAAAAATATTTTAGCGCACAAATTAATAGTCATTCATGAAAATATTTTTTAAATATATATATATTAAAATATATATTTATTTTAATTTGAATCATTTTAGCAATAAAAACTAATAATAATCAACTCTATATATTATTAACAACTATAATGGTATTTCAGTCATTTTAACAAAAAAAAAAGTGCTTAAAAGCATTATTTACCAAACACATCAATAATTTTTTTTTTAAGTTTCAGCACTTTTATCCAAACACTTAACTGCTTATTTTTAAAATAAGTTCAGTACTTTCAAAAACACTTTTTTCCAACAGTTTTTTTTTTCAGCTTATCCAAATGGGCTCTAAGTGTTCCTTAGACTATCCTTTATTTATACTAGGCAGATAATTATTATATTTTGTCTAAAAATAAAAAAAAATGAAAGACAACTTTCATTTTTAAGCTACTTATGCAATATTTAGAAGCATTGAGAAGTGGTCAAACATATTTGATATAGATCATACTTTGTGGTGACAAGTTTCCACTTCCATATTTATTCATCATTTCCTAACAATTTGTCCTTTTTACTATAGATTCTATTTATAGCATCTCATTTATTTGTCCATATATAAAAATCGCCCTGCCATAGAAGTTTTGTAAGTGAAGAATTTTTGACACATTCAATCAAGTTTTTCATATGTTAAGTAGATATTAAATTGTTATGAAATTTGTCTTGTGGAGTTAAAACAACATTAAAATCACCTTTGATTATCCATGACAATGAAAGTTTTTGTGCAATATTTTAAATGTCTTTCCATAAGCTTTTTCATTGGTCAAGAGTGTTAAAATTCATAAATAAAAGGCATATTTCATTCCATTTGCTCTACTTTTGGTGTGGGTATAGTGCTAAATGACATAAAAATTTGGTCATAATTTGACCATAATTATAAAAAGACTTCAATGATCTTTCTCTTTCAAAACAAATTATTTTTTTTCCTTTTTTTAATTAAAGAAAATTAAAGTCTTTGTTATTTTCTAAACTTAAAAGTCAATTACCACATTGAAAAATGATAATCAATAAATGACTATTCAATAAAATAAGAAAATGTATTTGTTTATTTTAAATAAGTTTAATAAAATGTATTTATTGTACAGGATCAAAATATAGTGAAAATTAAATTCACTATATCAACCATGGGACGGGACAGAGGGAGTAAGTTGTAATAAAATGTATTTATTTATTTTAAATAAGTTGAAATTTAGGATAGATAATTTTGTTATTAAAATATTTTCAAATTATATTTAAAAAATATTTAAATTATGTAATTTAAATTTTTAAAAAACATAATAATTTTTAAATAATATCTGTTATACCCTTTGACTCAATTTATGTGGTATTGATACAATTTTGAGAGTGTAATAAATTTTTTTATATATTTTAAAAATATTTTAATTTATTAATTATTGTGATTTATAGTACTTGTTCTTTTGTCTCAATTTATGTGTCAGTAATAAAATTTAGAGAGTCAATTAACATTTTACATCTTTTTAATTATGTTAAGTTGTTAATTATTATGATTTATAATACTTTTACGTAATTCTCAAATATATAATATATTAAAAAGTAAAGTTAAATAAACAAATATAAAATAAAATATCTAAGCAGGCAATACAAGCAAACATATCGATCTGTTGTCTGTTTATCATTCTTTATAAGTGAGATAAACAAATCACAAATGCCCATTTAAGTGGTACGATGCTTAATTATTTTTAATTATTATGTTAAAATTAAATTAAATTATATATTTGAATAATTCATAAAATAATTTTTGAAATGTTTCAATAACTACAAATCATCACACTTTAGAAGTGGTAAATGTTGGCACATTATAAAAATCATTCATATAGTCATATGTGCCGAACCAAAGAGAGTGAGACATAAATGTTGATGGTACAAGTCTTTCGCCCCTATGTTACGTCGGTTTGATAAATTGTGAATCATTACTTATATTTGTTACTAAATTGACCTCCAATTCTTTATTTTTTAAGTATATGGTTAAATAAAATTAAAATACATATGATTTAATAATTCTCAGGCATAATTTGTAAGATATCGCAATAACGACAATTTAACATACCTTAAAGCTGATAAACGTTGACACTTATAAAAATTATGCATATAGTTCACATTTGTCGAACAAAAGAGAATGAGATATAAGTGTTAATCATATAAGTCTTTCACCCCTATATTACGTCGATTTGATAAATTATGAATTATTATTTGTTACTAAAATGATCTCTAATGAATTTTTTATTATTATTAAGCTTAAATAAAATTTATATATATATATATATATATATATATATATATATATATAATTTTCAGATATAATTTATAAAATATTGTGATAACAACAAATGAACACACTTTACCTTGATCAAGTGTTACGACAACGGTTCATTTATTCGAGGATTCAAACCTCATCTATCTGAACAATGTTTTTATAGTCTAATACTAAATTATTAATTAGTAATTATTATAAATATATTTATAATTAGCTGAATCAAGGATTAATAATTGAACATAACTATCACAAAAGTGTATTTGTACAATAATTTATATCTAAATAAATAAGTGATTAAATTTGGCTATTTTTTAATCAACTTATTATAACAAATCTAAACAAATTAACTTTACTAAATTTTATTTTAGACTTGTTTCATCAAAATAATATCTTTATTAGTCCAGTTTAATTAGTTTTGTCAATGATGCGATTCGATTTTATAACTTGTAAGTTTCAAATATAATTTTTTTAGAAAATAAATATCCATATTAGTGATTCTATTAACTTCAATTAACTAATTATAAAGAATTTAAACAAAAAATAATATGTTCCACTCAAGCTTCATCATGATCAAGTGTTTTAAGAATTTTAGAGGTGTTTATTATTCGACTTAATTCAAATTTACAGGATCTTATTTATAAGTTTCAAATATAATTTGAATAAATAAATTATTATATATAATTATTTTATTTATTAATATACTTAATATAATATTTTTTTTTATAAATTCTCGCTAATTATATGAAGATAGATACAAATTATTTGTCGAGGATAAAATCACTTACTATATATGTGTGTGTGTATATATTGTAAAGTCAAATTTTCTTTATAACTATAGTCTACAACATAATAGATTTCATAGCAATAAGTATAAATTCTTAGTCATGGACCATATTAAATATGTACTTAAATTTCAACCACATTTATTGCTATAAATGTTACGAAAAAAAATATTGTGGTTAAATTATTTAGCAAAATAATTTTTTATATTTAACCACAACGTATTTTGTTAGTATATCTATCTATATACAAATATAAAATAAAAAAAATTTAAACATACCAAAACATGTTATTATTAAAATTCTGAGTGAATTTGAGAATTTCTTTCAATATCACTTATATTTCATTTAGGACCACAATATTACTCAACTATTACTTTTTTCCTAAAAAAATACTAAACACCTCAAAAATATTCTTTCTCTTAGTTGACATGTCATGTCATTAAAATCACATTTTTAAATAATAAATCATTTAATTCATCAAACTCATTTACTCAAAATTATAGTTTTATTCCTTTTTTTAAAAAATACATTAGTTTAATTTTACTGTTTAGAAATTCTTTACCATACTTAATCTTTATCATATTATTTTAAATGTAAATTAAAATCTCTAGATAACTTATGTAATTTAGTGATATTATTTTATTAGAAAATAACTGATCTCTGTAGGCAATTATATATAAAAACCAGAATGATTATCTAGGAAATTAACTCTAGAAAAAAAGTATAAATACCTAAGTATGAGAATTTCTTCTTAATAAAATAATATATATTTTTAAAAAGATAAAACTATTATTTTTGTTAAATGAGTTTGCGGAGTTAATATGTTTATTATTATTTTTTTTTAAAATGATGGTTTACTGACACGACATGCTAATTAGAAGAGGAGGAAACTTTCGAGGTACTTAGTATTTTTTGCAAAAGTATTAATAACTGAGTGATATTATTTTCTTAGCAAAAATAAAATGGAATTTTTATAAGAAACTCCAATAATATTTATAATAATCCAAAAAAATAACTTTAGAAAAAAATTGAAAGTTTAAGTAATGATAAAAATTTCTAAGCATGAAAATTTTTTCTTAATAAATTAATATATTTTAAAGAAAAGAATAAGAATATAATTTTGACTAAATAAGTTTGATGATTTAAATAAGTATCTTATTAAAAAAATAATTTAATAACATGGTCCGCCAATTAGAAGAGAAAGAGACATATACGATACTTGTTTTTTTTTTTTTTTTAAGAATAATAGTGAAAGTTGAGTCATATTATTATCTCTAAAAAGATAAAAATAATTTTTGTAGGAAATTAAAAAATTATGAGTGGCCAGTGACAAAAATAACCCTTGAAAAAATATATGTCAAGTTTTAGTACCGATAAAGTTTTTCTAAGTATAATTTTTTTTTAATAAACTAATGCATTCTTTCAAAGACAAAAAGAACTATAGTTTGATTGAATGAATTTGATGAGTTAAATAGGTCTAATCTTTTAAAAGAAAAAAAAAATAGTGACATTCATGTCAACCAAGAGAGAAGAAGACTTTTGAGGTGTTTACTATTTTTTGAGGAAAAAAGTGATAGTTGAATGATATTGTGATCCTAAAAAAAACATAAGTGATATTTGAAGAAAAATTTTAAAACTTAGCTAACTATTTCGGAAATTCACCGTTAAAACTCTATTTCCATATAATAATTTTCATATTCATTAAAAAAAATCATAAGATCGAATTAGATAAAAAATAAGTAAAACGGTTTAATTAAATTTTTTAAAATATGTACAAAGTATAAACTATACTACATAATTAAAAGTTGAACAAAAATTAAACAACTACAAATGTAAAAAATAAAAAATATAACTAGCAATTAATAAATAAATTTGTACTAATTAATTTTTATTTTCGTAATAACATATTACTACATTTGATAATTTTTTAATTGTGTAATTGCCAATTAATAAAATTAAATAATTATAATTAAATACATAAATTATTCATTCTCATGTATTGGGATAATTTTCAATGTATTGGAAAATGGTATGATAAATAAAGTAATGTTAGAAATTTAAATTTAGGATGAAAAGAGTAAAAATGTCTTAAAATAAATTAGTTTATAATGTGAATAACATTTATTACTATTATGGCCAAATTATGACCAAATTTTATGGACACAAAGTTTTTTCCGCAGCTGTAATATATAGAACCTCTAAAACTCTATCATCCTATGGTATTTATACCCTTTCATTAATTACAAAGGCATAATTACTAAAGCTCTGCCAACCAGGAGTTATAAGCTGAATAATCTTAGAGGACTTATGCTTTTTTGCTCTTGTGAGCCGAAAAGAATAAAGAAAGATATTGAGAAAGATTATATACTATATTATCGGTGTTGACAGAACACAGGTAAGCTTGGTGCTTAGTATATCGTCGAAAAGAAAAGCAAGATGCTTGGTTGCTCTCTACTTCCTCATTCCCATCCTCGGATTCTTCCTATACCATTACTTGAGGTATTGAGGTTGAACTGACGTTTTTCCCACGTAGTTAATCGAACTTCAAGGAAGATTTTTCTTTGGAAGCTGCTTTCTTTGCTCTATTTCTTAACTGACTTTTTTGATTTTTGGCTTTCAGCTTCGAACTCACCGTCTTTTTGGCAGAGATCATTAGTTTGATGAGTGGGGAACTCTCTGTCTAAGTGGTTAATCCGATGAGTCAATTCTCAATGTGATGTATCCGTGAAATGGGAAGTCACTATAGGATTCGATTTTCGATCCGGTTGATGTTCTGATATCCCGAATCGAGGCGGCTCATAAAAAACAGAGGAAACTACCGTTATCCTAGTGTACTCAGTTCTATAAATTAACAAGTCAAATTCTGAGATGAGTCATAAAGGCAGCCCCCTGTAGTCGTAATACTCGGCTTGTCACTACTTTGATTCAAAAGGTAACCGACGGTTTCCGACTTTCTCCGCTATCCACAACCGTAACCACTTGTCATTCCAATTACTTCATCCAGATCTTGCCTCTTTCCTGGTAGATGTAGGGGTTCTTTCATTTGACAGTTGGGATTAGTTAGAGTCAAGAAAGTAAGGCTAGATGTTTAGGCTTGCCCCTGCTGCTGCTAGAGAATAGGTCGTCACTTTCTTTGCGGTTAATGCGCTTAAATCAACTCATTCGTATCCCTCAATAAAGCAAACGAAGGGGGCTAGGTTGTAATACAAAATCGTAACCATTGATTCCCCCACAATTCGGGTCTTTAAATAGGAGAAGAAAGGCAGAGGTCCCTATGCCACTGACTAGAAGATGCGAAATGCAGGAATGCAACAGAGGGCAGATAGGCCACATGAGAAGTATAAGCCAGATAAAGCCGACTTCCTGGATAATGGATGCGCTAAAAGGCGTTTTACATCTTGTACGCTAAAGGTGTTAAGTGGTCCTAGCCGGGCCAAACCGAAACCGGCCCGTTTAATTTAACAGGGTTGTGGGCCGATTTCGGTCTGGGTTGGGGTTAGGTGGGCCGGGCCGGTTCCGGGTTCAACAGTAAAAATGTTGAAAATAACCCTGTACCGTCCCACTTAACCCAACTAGGTTAAACCCACCTAAACTCGGTCAAACCCCGTTAAAAATCGGTCAAACCCATTTTAAAAAAAATGAAAAATCCAATATACACTACATACACTACAATTATATACACTATATACACTTAAATATACACTATATATGCTACAATTATACAATATATATTTTTTAAAATATATATAAACAATTATACATATATACGTATCATTCAATATATAATTATATATGGCTATACGTACTACTTTAAATAAAACATATACTACAAATCTACAATAGTACAATATATATATACACACTACAATATATATATATATATATATATATATATATATATATATAGTTATATACTAATTTATAAAACATATACACATTTATACGTTAAATATATACGCTTATAGAAGATATATACACATATATACGCACCATTCAATATATATGTACTGCTTTAAATAAAATATATACTACAATATACATATATATATACAACAATATGTATATATATATAATTACATACTAATTTATAGAACATATATACTTGTATACGTTAAAGATATACGTCTATAGAAGATATATACACATATATATGCACCATTCAATATATATGTACTACTTTAAATAAAGTATATACTACAATATATATATATATATATATATATATATATATATATATATATATATACTTATATACTAATTTATAAAATATATACACTTATATACGTTAAAGATATAAGTCTACAGAAGATATAATATATACACATATATACGCACCATTCAATATATATGTACTACTTTAAATAAAGTATACACACACACACACACACACTACAATATATATATTTATATATATATACTTACATACTAATTTATAAAACATATACACATGTATACGTTAAATATACACATCTATAGAAGATATATACACACCATTCAATATATATGTACTACTTTAAAATTAAATAAACTATATACTACAATATATATGTATTACAATATATAGATAGTTATATTATACTAATTTATAAACATATACACGTGTATACGTTAAATATATACGTCTATAGAAGATATATACATACCATTCAATATATATGTACTACTTTAAATAAAATATATACTATTCTACAACAGACATTTATATATACTACAATATGTATATATATATAGTTATATACTAATTTGTAAAACATATACACTTGGATACATTAAATATATACGTTAAATATACATGTGTATAGAAGATATATACAAAACATATACTACTTAATATAATAAATTAATAATACTTGGTAGTTAATTAATGAATGTTGAATTTTATTGATTGCAAAATGATCCAAAATTTATAATTTACATGAATAAAAAATCTACAAACTATGCATCATTTTTTCTAACTCATTTATGTTAATATTAACGGGAACTTGCATAGGATAGTCAAAGTCAATGGGGGCAAACCCATGCATTAGACTTGATTCTGCTGAGTTCTCCCGCGAAGTCATAATTTCCTCAAGTTTCTGCTCGTCATTCGGCTCCGGTTCCATTCCTTGATTTCTTCTTTCTGCTCTAATCCAATCTCTGAGGCAAACTAGAACATTCATTGCATTGCTTCCCAATGAGTGTCAGTTGTCTCTAAGTTGCTGTCGTTCCTGACTAAAGGCGCTCTCTGATGCAACGGTTGACATTGAAACGTTCAAGATATCTCTAGCTAATCTTGAAAGCACAGGATATTGTGATTCATTATTCCTCCACCAATCCAACGTGTTGATCCGTCATCTGCGATCCTCTGGCAGCGATCAAAGATAATACTTAAGCTCTTCCCGATAAGTTAATGTGTAATCTCCCTCATTAACACTGTTCCAACAGGATAAATCAGAAAAGGAATCAGGAAAACCACAATATGCCGGCATTTTAGAACATGATGGCACCTCAAGAGAATGAGGAGCGACAGTTGGACTGATATGTGTCGGTACAGTTAAATCAACTAAATCAGCATAGTGGTTATATAATTTATCTATGTAAGCATTCGCATCAGACGTAGCCATCCACAAATCATGTTGTACTTGTTCAGAATCATTGTTAGTATTTATTTCTAAATTATGATAAATCAGAGTACTAAAGTGCCACATATTATGGTATTTAATGCATGGATTTATCATAGCACCAACCAAGAAAATAGGAGGAATCAGAAAAAAATAACCTTCTTTATTTTTATACTCTTTGAGCAAACCAGAAATATCGGTTATATATCCCAAAATATTACAAATAGTAGGATAATAGGCACCAGAAAATTCAAACGTAGCTACATAAATTTTTTCCAAAAACTTAACAAGATCATTAATTACAACCCAATCAGAATCAAGTAGTATGCAATCGGCAGAATCAGCAAATGAACCACAATGTTGGTTAAAAACTAATGTAATAGGAACTCTATATTTATAACAAGTTTTTAAAAAATCATACATAGAATTTCATCTAATATCAATTTCCTCAGGCATCAATATCGGTGCAAGTCCATTTTCTTGACATTTAACTTTAAATTCTTTAATTCTCGATCTACGATTATTTCCTTATATAAAACCAATAGCAAGACGGAGTTTTTCAATATAAATCTCAAAAAACTCAAGACCATCTTTTACAATTAAATTATATATATGACATGCACACTTAATATGAAAAATTTCAGGTAACGACGGTGATAGCTTAGATTTCAACTTTGTTATAGCAGTCTTGTTGTTAGAAGTGTTATCAAAAGCGATACATAAGATTTTTTTTTCGATACCATAAAATGCTGCAACTTTATGTATCGAGTCAGCAATAAATTGTCCAGTATGTTTACGATCTTCATCATATAAAAAAGCAAGAATACGTTTTTGCATCACAAAATTACTATCCATCCAGTGACAAGTAACGGTTAAATAATCATTTTTATTTACAGCACGACCAAGATCAGAAGTTAGGGATATTCTACATTGAATATTTTTTTAACAATGTAGATAAATAAAAATAATATTGTGAATGAAGTCTAAAAATATCAGACCGACAAGTACTTCTAGGAATACCATTAAACATAGGATTATAAATTGCTTGAATATAATGAATAAAAGCATCAGAAGAAGGAAAACTAAAAGGCAAACAACTTACAACTACCATTTTTGTTATTTCTTCCCGGTCCCTCAATTTATTATACTTTTTTGTTACATGACCGGTTGTTGGGTCCATTCTAGTTTGTGTGGGCCCACCAAAAGCCTCACCACCTTGTGCAATTTTTAACTCTCTTTCGTGGTCTTCAGCTAAATATCTCATTAACGTACTCGTACCCCCTTGCTTGCCTCCTCTTTTATGCTTATATATTTTTTGACAAATATTACATTGCACCTCAGTATCTGATATACGTTCAAAAAATTTCCATGCAACACTAGTTTGTTTACGAGCTCTTGGGGCACGGGAAGGATGGAGAGGGAGATTAACCGATTTGGATCTAACATTAGCATTTCCTACTTCGGGTGTCTCACCAATATTTTCATCATCTTCATCTAAATCAACCGCATCTACTTCATTTTCTTCTTCTATACCGTAATTTTCCTGAACTTTTAAATAATCCATATTGTGAGCACCTACACCTATTTCTTCCTCAAAAGGTTGACTAAGTGGTACCGGAGGCGAAGACACACGAGTATAGCTAGTACTTGAAGTACCTCTACCGCTAGTAATTCGCTTTCGAGACAAAATTTTTTGACACTTTTACCGAGGTTTCTTAATTTATCCATAGTATAAATCAAACTAAAAAATATTCAAAATACACACAAAGTAATAAAAATAAATATTCAACAATTAATACGCTAATTATAAATTAAAAGTAAGAGATGGAGCGACAATACCAAATTTTGGAAGTAACCGAAGGTTGCGACTTTAGAAACTTCCACTCGTACTTAGTAATCGCAAAATTTAAAAAATTAAAGTGAGCACTTTAGAAATTAAATATATAGAATATTTGAGAATTGAGAAATGAGATTTGAGAGAGAATGAGATTTGAGACTTGAGAGGATGAAAAATTGTGTGAAAAATGATTTGAAAGTGTAGGGTATTTATATAAATTTTTTTGGGATTAAAAAATGATTTTAAATTAAAAAAACTTTTTTTTTATATTTGGGCCCAAACTAGCCGTTATAGCCATTGGGCCAATTTTCCAAAATATTAAAAAAAATAAAAAAATAAATAGGCTTATCCGGGCTTATCTGAGCTGGACCGAGCCGGTTAACCGGCGGGCCCTAATCGGGTTGAGTCCAGTCCGGATTAACCGGGCCCAAATTCAAAACCCAATTGGACCGGGACCCGAGCCCTTAAAGACCTTGGGCTTATCAGGCCGGGTCAAACCGGTCCGGTTTCCTTTAGTGGGCCGGTTAAAATCGGCCCGTTTGACACCCTTCTTGTCCCTACGGACCCTGCAAGCCGATTATATTTATTGTATAAGTATTTTTTCGATTCCTTTTGCTTATACCACTTATTGTCTCTCTCCACCTTTTATATCACAAGTTTATTGAGAAATTAAAGTCCCACCTCTATTAGTTGGAGTAGGTTTGTTCAATATAGACTCACCTATTTTCAAAACACTGAATTTATTCATAGTTGTGGTGGGGTCAGTTAAGGAAAATCTATTTAACTCAATCCACCCTTTATGATTTATGCTTTCCCTTTATCAATCACTCTTTCCTCATTCGCCCTATTCACATATGTGAACTATACGATGATCTTGTTGCTTGATTCTATCTTTTGATGTATCTCTACATCCACGACATCAGTGTTACTCATCACTGGTTGTTTAGACATCTACTATTGAGCTAATTTTTATGTGTGTGTCACAATCTGAACCAGGACCTAGTCGTGATGGGTATCTTAAGTCCAACGAGGATCGGAGACCACCCCCTTATCCTAGCCAACCAGAACACAATATAGTACAATAGCTGAAGCTATTCAAATAAACACATAAAAGATAAATAAAGCAAGACAAAGGTTCTAAGACCCCAAACAAATATCTTAATCCACAGTTATCCACTAAGCCTCTAACCTCCAAAGAACAACCAAAGTTGGGACATGCTGCAACTGTAGCCATAAAGGAAATTCAAAGATAGGTCTATGACACAAGTAAAGACAAGACCACAAAATGAGGGTCTTCCGGAGAATGGAAGCTCACCACTTCAAGCTGACTCACGGGCAATTCAGAAATCAGCTATCACCGTGCAAGGAATCAAAAGTGTTTCCGAACCCTGCATCGTGTAGGGATACAATATCCGAGGACGGCTAGCGGGGTGAGCGCTAACATGTAAATATATATATATCTATACTATATTAAAAGTGTGAAGGCCTTAGAAATAGTGTTTGAACTTTTTATCCTTCATTAAAAGTTTTTTCTTGAGATAAAATCGTCTTTTCAATATTTTTCCTAATATATAAGAGTTGAAAATTAATTAAATATATATAGTAAAACCTTTCCTTATTAGAAGTCATCAGAATTAATAATAACTAATTTTTTTTCCATTAGCTTAAGAATTCTAAATCAACTAAATTTGATTTTAAAAAGATTTAAAAAATTTAAGAATAAATATAAAAGCGTTAGATAAAATCTCTGCAATGAATAAAATCATTTAATTTTTAATAATCAAACATTACACGTGCGAGGCACGTGCGGCTAAATGGGTTTAACGTAAGATTTAAAATATTAGCCTGGACTGTATAGCTCTAACCGTCCTAAAGGCACCCACGGGCTAAATGGGTCTAGCTATCCCTGCTGGAAGCACTACTAAAAAAGTTGTAAAAAAAGACTTAAAAAAGAGACCTCATGATGTCTCTTTTCCTCAAAAAGAGACTTCAAAAGCGACCTCAATAGATGGTCTTTAAAACATAGGTCGCTTTTTGTAAGAGACCTCATGAGGTCGCTTAAAAGCAACCTCACGAGGTGACTAGGTTATTTCTTGAATTTTACAGATTAGAGACCTCACGAGGTCTCTAAATTATTTTTAATAATTATTATTATTTTATTAAAAATAGACCCAGAAGGTCTCTATTTGATTTTTTTTATTTTTATTTATTTTTAGTTAAAAGACACCTTATGAGGTCACTATTATTTCTTAATTTTTTTATCATAAATAATTTATTTAAAACATAAACGACCTCTTGCAGCCTCTTATTTGAGCATGTAGAAAATGAAATTGTGAAAAAGAGACCTCATTAAGTCTCTTTTGTTCATTTGTGAAAAAATGAAAATGCGAAATAGCAACCTCATGAGGTCTCTTTTTTGCAAAAAAATAGCTTTTACAAATACCTACCATTTTAATTTAATTCAATAATATATACAATATAATCAATTATATCGAGCTCCAAGAACTCCCAACAATCAATAAAACTATAACAAACACAAGTAAAATTATTCCAATAACCACAAAATGAAAATAAAATTTAAATACCTTGAAATTGAACGAACAAAACATAAGTCATAAGTTATTTAACAATACTATTGTTCCCACTACTTTAAAGTTTTAATGCATTCAAAAACACTTAAGAATTCAAATAAACCACCATAAAGTATATAGTTTGGATTATCTAAACAACATTCAACTTTAACAACGCGGCAGTGTATTGTCTACATAGTAATCCTCCTCATCTTCATCACTGTTGGGTTCCTCAGTCATATCTCTATATTGACCATATACTCCATGTGAAATAGGTAGAGACTGTGAAGGTCGAGGAGGGAGTACTACATCACTGGGGCAAGGGGGAATCCCCCCCCCGAAGCAAGTAATGCATCGAATTGGGCCTTCATTACTGCATACTGTATATCTCTTTGCCTTTCCCTAGCCTGCGAGGCCTTAGCTTCGCTAGATAACTCAACTATTTGCTGCTTCAAAGCCAAAATTGTCTCCCTTGACTCATCATCCTGGAAACTATAGAGGCCTTCTAGTTCCGAATGAAATTCCCGAAAGATTCGTTGGGGCAAGCCATAAGCATATCCATACCTAATCAGGCCCCCAACTGCATCTAACCTTATTATCTCATTCTGCTCTTGGCTAAGTGGTAGGTCTCGCCTATCTTCTGGCCGAGTTTGGCAAAAATCCTCTATGCATTGCAGATATCAATTCTGAATTTAATGATAATAATATTAGAATACAAATTTAGAAAATAAAGTAATAACTACTAGAATAGAAGCTTACATAGGTCAGCTGAGCTCGTGGCTCAACCCAAACATCAAGATCTTCAGGAGTTTTTTTCTTCTTTGTGTGTGTAGCCTTGAATGCCTCAGCCTGATTTATTGGCCTCCCAAGTTCCTTTTCCTGCAAACAAAATTAATTTAATTTTAATTTCTATGAATACTGATTACGGTAGTCGTCTTAGATTTCATTTTCAAAAATAAAATAAAATATTCGTACTAGCTTAAAAGGCACAAACTGACTAGAAAACTCCCTAACTATGTCATTAATCTCTAATTCTGTTTATTAGTTTAACAGAATGGGGGAAACCAACAAACAAAGTGGCTACTTACAAACTAATAAATCTGAGCAACCCAGTTATTAGTTTGTTAGTCTGTTACTTCAACAACTATCCTTTTCATAATTACCAAGAAAAGAGGCTTGGTACAAAAAGGTGCAGATGCAATGAAACAGGGTGCAGATGCAATGAAACAGGGTGTTGATACTACCAAAAGAGCCAGCCAAGAAGTGAAAAATGATTCTGCTTCTGTTGCTGATGAGGTGACATATTAAATGTCTTATTGTTTTCATCTTAACCCTAATTATGATAAACCTGTACTTATTATTTCTCTATAATTTACAGAAAAAACATAATTTTTCGATGTCATAGGTTATTTTCCCAACCTCTCAAACCTTAACCATAAAAAAGTGATGGCCGAAGATCAAAACACAAGGATTTAGTTTAATTTTATATATATATATATATATATATATATATATATATATATATATTGGTTGTATGTCATCCAACATCCTAAATTTAATTATCACTAAGCGAATGATTTTCGCTTTATGAGAATCTAAAAAAAAACACTACTTCGCTCTTTTCTTTTGCTTGAGATCACCTTTTTTTCTACCTAAAAAATGAAATTACATTCAACGTCTATTTAACACTTCTCAGATCAGCTAGGCCTTTCCATTTGAGTTAGGTTAAGACCCTGGTGCGCTAGCTAGTCATTAAACCTGTTAATTATACCATAGTACTATTATATTACTTGGCGTCGATTCTAAATTATCAATCAATAAGTTGATACTTTTTATATCTAGTGAGATGAAACCACAATATCAATAATTCTAGTTGTACGATCTTTTCTTATGCTGTTAGTGTGTATAACTTTGATTGGTCTCGATTGACTACATATGTTATCAAAATAATGTATGTTTTTAAAGGCGATACGCAATACAAAGGCAATGGGGGATAAGGTTGCGGACACAGCACAAGACGTTGCTGGTAAAGCAAAAAACATAGCACAACAAACATGGGAAACAGTTAAAGACTCTACACTTAAAATGAAAGATACTGTTAAGGGCAAAGCTGAAGAATCCACAGAAGCTATAAAAGATAATGTCAATAAGAGCATGAACACCAAGAACTGAAATATCCTTTTTAATAAGAACCAACAACAACAATGAAATCCCACAAGTGGTATCTAGGGAGGGTAAAGTGTACACAGATGGCAGACCTTAACACTACCTCGTAGAGGTAAAGAGGCTATTTCCAAAAGACCCCGGGCTCAAGTGCAGCTTTTTTCTTTTAATAAATACCAAGAAAAACAAGAATTCAAGGACTACAACTAAATTCCCCATAGACAGAAACATTTTAGTCTATGTAAAGTAAAGAAGTAAAGTAAAGCAACATAGAGAAAAAAAGACCTGTAGTTCTCTAAGTAATGAGTGGCAAAGATTATATTCATAATCAACTATGTGGTATTTGACTTACTATATTTTGTAGTCAGTTTATTATCTTCTACCATAAAAATGTCTGTGCGATTCCACATTTTTGTATCATATGTGATGTTTTTACTTGGTGCATAATGTTTTACTTGGTACATGCTAACAACTATCAAAACTCCCAACTTCTATATGTTCTGAAGTTTCCATACACCAAGAACCTTAAATTTTAACATACTCCCCATGCTAACAACTACCAAAACTCCCAACTTTACACTTTATCAAAAAAACTTTTTCTACCAAGAACTTTACACTTAGTTTTTGAAAGAGATGTACTCTAATGACATAATTCTAACTCTGTTAAACTATCCAAAAGAAAGTTCTCCTAAAAAAACAATTCAAAACATATCAACCAAAAGAACAACAAACTTCCAGTAGGAAGCTAGAAATCCACATATAACCATCAAGCATATAGATCCAGATTGTTAGTTCTAAATAATTACACCAATATCTAAGGGAAAAAAGATGACTGGAACAAGCAGTAAGAATACTGATTATCACTGCTTGTCATTGCCCTCATATGTGTTTTATCCGCAAGCTTAACCAGGATAATATACATGTACCAATAGACCATACAATATTTACCAAGAGAATATAAGTCCAATTCAAAGACCAACATCAGGGAATCGAAAAGTAGCAGTTAAGAACCGGTTGTCCAGAATAATCGGTTGTCCGAGGATAAGGTATCACTAATCAGTCACAATTTAAGAAAAAGTACCAAAATCACACGAATGACCTACCAGTTTTCTCCTTACATTTCCCTGACTCAGAGCTCCACTCGTGTGTAAAGAACCACCCTTAAGAGATGCTCTAGCTTTCTTGCCAATCTCACGCATCTGCTTGAACCTTGAATTTGTCTCCCAATGGTTTGCCAATTTTCAGGTAGAATCCACCTAGGCCTCTTGTTTTTTTCCCGAGCTTTTGATAGCAAGCCAGTAAGTTTGCGCCCAGCTTCTAACTTAAAGTTTGCTTTAATCTGGGCTTCATGTTCTGGACGCCAAAAACACTTTCTCTGTAATGACAAGATAAACTAAGATGAATTAATTTGCTAATGAAATACTTTTTCTGTAATGACTTGATAAACTTAAATAAATTACCTCTACCGCATTGACATAGAAATATTGTTACTAATAGACCCTCAAATTAAATAAAGCATGAACAAGTTGATTCAAACTTATGAAAAACAAAAAAAGATGAGATTTAAGTTATCAAACTTAACAAATCTAACAAATAATCCCAAGCCACACGATCAAATAGTTTCTTCTTACATCATTGCACACTGCAGATTGTTAATACTATTGATAATTACAGAAGCATTTGACTATATCCTGACCATGGATTCGGTGCATCTACAAAGTTTGTTAATGATCATGAGAAGAAGCTTAGTAGTAGTGACGATGAAGATCGAAAATCTTCTTCAATAGAAAGTGAAGTCGATGTGACATCGAAACAACAACTCATAAGTGATCATGTTAAAGAGACTATTATCAATAAGATTCACAAGAAACAATTGGCAGCTTTTGTGAACTGGTTGGCTAAGAAAAATAAGAAAGGAAAATTGATATAGAATCATGTGAAGATCAAATTGGACGACAATACGGATACAGCTGATGAAAATGAACTTTTGCTACCCGTTCCTCTTGAAGCTGTACCTTTACATGAGCTCGTTGACAGCCATGTGGTACCACCGGAGCAGAAACAGGAGAGAATATTTGATCAAAAAGCTTCATTGCTGAGGTTATCGAGTAGCGGAAACAAATACAATAAGCAGTTCGAGAGGCAAACTTTGTTACAAAGGCTTTCGAGTTGGGGAAGTACTAGTTATGTGGGGAGTTTATTTATGGGAACAACAGTAAGGACAGGCTAACTTGCCAGCTGTCATCCACACGGACAACATTTCGTAAGCAGGAAAATCACTAATAATCCACATTAAGACAGCCCACAAATTAAAATTTTGCATAAGCGACACATCAAATATTTCAACCCCTTCAATCCACAATTGATTCAACTCATCAATCAAAGGTTGCAAGTATACATCAATCATGTTTTTTGGATTACGCAGGCCAGGAATAATACAATTGAGAAATATATAAGGACTAGTCATGCACATCTCAGGTGGAAGATTATACGGTGTCAAATATACAGGCTAACAAGAATATGGTGCAGCAGAAACAGAGTATGGAGTGAATCCATCTGAACATAAACCCAACCTAATGTTTCATGGTTCGGCTGCAAACTCTAGATATTTTCTATCAAAATGCTTCCAGGCCTCTCTATCAGATGGATGACACATAACACCAGACGGTCTTCTATTTTCATGATGCCATCTCTTGTGAGGAGCTAACCTATTTGATGCATATAAGCTCTTTAGCCTTGGTATAAGAGGTAAGTAATGCATTGCCTTCACAACAACTTTCTTCCCGCTGGGAGCTTTTTTAAAACAAGCTCTTTGACAAAACTTACAAGATTCTAGATGAATGTCGTCCTTGTAGTATAACATGCAGCCGTTTTCACATTAATCGATTCTCATCGACGACAATCCTAACTTTGACACCAACCTCTTTTCCTTGTAGAAATTATCAGGTATCTCTAGATTTGGGTCAACTAATTCATGCATAAGGTCAATCACAACGTCCATTTCCCCCTGAGGAACATTCCAATCTGATTTGATACTTAATAACTTAAAAACAATAGACAATTAAGAGTATGGACTCCCCTCATACAGAGGCCGACTAAAAGCTTCCAACTGTTCAAAGAAACGTTTAGATTCATCATTGGGATCTTCTTCAACATGATCACCAGATTCCAAATCAGAATGCATCCCATACGCATCTCAAATCATGTCGTGCATTCTATAATTTTGGACATCAGGTTCCACCGCCCCACAACTTCCACCAGCAATATAGTTTTGAGATCTGACAAAACTATTATCAACTTCTCCATGACTAGTCCACACTGTATAATCTTCTTTAAACCCATTTTGATAAAGATGAAGCTTAATAATATCAAGTTTTTCATAATTCCTGCATTTACATTTACTATAAGGACACTTAACCAAGCCATCGAGTTGAAAAGGTTCCAGTGTCATTGCATAGTCCACAAAACCATCGACACCGGCTACAAATTCAGGCATCAACTCCATACGACCAACATTAGTCATATTATACATCCAACTACGATCCATCTATACAAAATCACATCATTAAAATTGTTAAACTCTAAATTAAGAAAGAAAACTTTATAACAAATCAAGAATTTGTATAAGTAAATGTAACGAGCTCATTAAAACCAAAAACTTATTGTATTTTGCAATGTAAGATTCATAAGGAAAAAAACCACAAGACTAAATAAACACAAAAAACAAATACCATAAATAAATGTTATAGATAGATAATATCATAATACACATAACTATATATAGTTATTAAAATGAGACAATGAATAAAGTAGTAAAACTACTTCTCTTATTTATGATCAAACATAACACCAAATTCAACTTACTCTCCGATCAAACATAACACCAAATTCAACTTAATTACCCTCCGATCGTAATTCTAACTTTAAAATGTTATTATATTTTCATAGCCAAACAAAATTTGTTACTGTGGGGAGATGTGTCTGGTGACAGGGGGAAGGAAGCTCTAGGAGGTTTAATTTCAGAACAGTAAAAGTGCAGAATCATCATCATCATTATCTTCTTCTGCTAAGTAGTAGTACATCACCACCACTTTACTATTACTAGTAAAGGATTAGACAGCTAACCATTTATTGCAAAACTTACATTTTCCATTTAAAGCCAGGAAATATTTTTGACTGTTATTGCTACTCTACTGATCTGCTGCACACAACAGCCAAAGCTATCAGTTCAATTCTCTCTTGGTTTTGTTAAAAGAATATTTAACTTGGATTGAGGAAAGAAGCAGATCTTTTAGGAAAAGAGATAAGTATATATCTAAAGGTTCTGTATACTTTTAGTAACCATCATTCATAACAATCAAAAATTAGTTCTGAAATTGCATAAAATGGATAATCGACCTTCACGCAGCCCAGGTTCCCAAAATGGAATGGACCGTAGTGCTAGTAAGGATGGCACAGTAAACTGCCAGAAATCTCCCAAACACATCTCACAAACATTGGATGCTATTGAATTTTTAGCTTCCAGGTATATCTTTAATGATTTCGTTACAACTTAACGAGCTGTATTTTGCCAAAATTTTGCATATTTGCTTGAATTTTAGATTCAACATGGTGTTCTTTGACCGCGATAATGCAAATCGTAATTATGAGTCAAGTACGTTGTCATTCAACGATGTCCCTAACTTATTGTTCTTTGCTCTAATGCCATTGTTAACCACTCGTGAATCATCTCGAAACATGCATGACTCTGATACAACACTTTCAATGTTATGGAATAGATTCCCGAGCACAACACACAATGTAGAGAACTACTGATAATATTGCAGTGCATGTTGCTCGAAATCTTTAAAAATGTCGTCGGATCCTTCAAAAGTAGTGCAATTTTGTAGGCTCTAACACGGGTGCTGCAACATTTTGAAGAGTCCGAGCAACTTAGATTGCAGCAACCAAATTACTACAATAATAACATAGCCAATGAGATGCCGTAAGTGGATTCTGGGGAGGATGGAGTATGGACCGACCATACCTCTACCTTGTGTGAGGTAGAGCGATTGGCTTCGATAGATCTTCGATTCAAGAAACTATTATCATAAGCAGGTTTTTGACAAATAAAAGAGTAAAAGCTATGGTAGAAATACTGCATAAAGAATACTGACAAAAAAATTAGTAAAAATATCTCAAGTATACGAAACAACAGTAGTAATAAGGTCATGTCATCGGTGAGCTCAAGATGTGTCATGTCATGTCTAATCACCTCTCCCTAATTCTTCCTCGGTCTACCTCTACCTAACCTAAGACCAATCATTGCCAACCTTTCACACCTCATCACTTGGGCATGTGTGCTTCTTCTCTTTATATGCCCGAACCATCTTAGTCTCACTTCCCGTATCTTGTCCACCACTAGGCCACTCCCACCTTGCCTTGTATCTTCGCCCTTCATCCAATCCATCTTATTGTGCCCGCATATCCATCTAAGCATCCTCATCTTAGCAACCAAATTACACAGTTTTTTGAATTTCAAAACATGTCCTCAACCGAGGTTCCTTGCCCATTATCCGTTCATAACATTCACCTATTATACTGAACTAAATGTAGTTTATTAGCTTGCAGAACTTTATCTTTAAAAAATTTCTTTAAATTCATTTATCTTTGATATGATCTTGTTCAATATTTATTATCTTGAGTTGGGGTCTATCGAAAATAGCCTCTCTACTTCTTCGGAGGTAGCGGTATGGACTGGGTACATTCTACCCTCCCCAAACCCCACTTGGTGGGAATACACTGGGTTTGTTGTTGTTGTTGAAATTGCATAAACCCTCAACTATTCGATCGAAAAGCATAAATCTAAAACAGAGTTCTAAAATAAAATCAAGAAAGACGGGAAACATAGAAACACAGTTCAAGAGAATAAAATCCCCAATTATTCATAACAATCTTCATATTTTGGGGAAATTAAAGGAGACCCATATATTTTCATTCTATTCTATACATAAATAAGTAAAAATTAAAGTTTGCAAACTTACCTGGAAGAGCCGGATGTGGATTTGAGAGAGAGTTCCGACTGAGAGAGAGAGAGTTTTGAGAGAGTTTTGGATTTCAGAGAGGGAGCTGCTGCGGTTTTGGATTTCAGAGAGGGAGCTGCCGTTTTTCTGCTTCTTAGTAGTATAAAATTATACTGTTCTTTGCATTTTTCTACTTTTTAATTATAAAATATATACTTTAAAAGTAAATAAATATTGTTTTATATCATAAAATAATTATAAATAATTATTTTTAATAATAAATATTAATTTAGTAAAATAATAGCGACCTCATGAGGTCGTAATGTGTAAAATTTTATTGATATTTTGGCGCTAACTTTATCCTCATTTTATTTTCATTCTCGCACAATTTTTTTTAGCATTTATCTACTTCGTGAGGTCTCTTTATTTTAAAATAAATTTTAAAAAATTTTTAGGAGATAAGCGACCTCATGAGGTCTCTTATTTGCGACCTACTTTTGAGGTCTCTTATTTCAGGTGTCTTTTTGCAGCTTTTTTAGTAGTGAAGGGCTCCAGTGCGTGTTAGTTGCACGAATTAGAGATATCCAAGAAAGACCAAGGAATGCCCCGACCCCATATCATTCCAGGATAGATATATATGTAAATAGTGTGAACTATGCACACGATCATCAAGACCCCCACCCCAGCAAATGTGGTTTCCAATGTTCATCCTCTCTGGGACTTACACCTTCACGGTAAGTTACACAACCTCCATTAAGCTCAATTAAAATATTTGCACATAACCCATTAATTAAACCATGGAAATCATCCATTAAGGCATATATCATTGGTATCGTCATACCATTATGCTTTCAAACTTTTATAATTATGTTATTCTAATTATCCATCAACTTGGGAAAATGCCACGACCCTCGTAATTTATCAAATCAACTCGGGAGAATGCCACGACTCCCGAGCTTTCAATTTAAAATCAAAAACCATAGCTAACAAGGCCTTCAAAAATCATTTTGTTCGTTTAACTATTTATGCAATGCAATAGTTTAGGAGAGTAAGCCAAATTATATGATTATCCATATTTCAAAGCCAATTATGCAAGTAGGTTGAGGGCAACACAATTTTCGAAACCAATTCCTAACCAAAATCATCAATTTGGCAGATTTTCAAGACCCCCATTCTATTTATCATGCCCATGCACCCCATTAGTTCAAAAACCATCAATTAAGCATAAACAATTGCATATAAACCATGGGAAAATCATTTAAACAATAACTTTCCAAATCCCTCAACCCAAGTTCTAAAACCAACAATTAGTCACATGGATAACAAGTTTAAACAAATGCTTTGAAGAAAACGAGTTGTAGGAAAGAGAAATATGCCTGAGAATACTAAGAATTAGAAAGCAATTTGGAGCTTGAAACCCGGAGGATGAATGTACAGTGAAATCCTTAAGTTTTTATTGGGTTTTGAGTTTGAGAGTAAAAGAGAGCAACTGATCTTTGAAAAACTGACGAAAACAAGTCTACTTTATGTTTAAGGGTCGTACATGAGTGAAAAAACCCCAAAAACCCTCATCCCAAGTGATAAAAATAAAGTTACACGATTTTAACACATCAGTGTGGCACGGCCTAATCACGGAGGCTAACCTCCGTGCCATGCTGTTATCGCGGAGGTTATCCTCTGTGACACAGTTTTATCATAAAGGCATACTGACTCCGTGCCACATTGAAATCTCGGAGACTAACCTCCGTGGCACGCCAAAAATGCAGAGACTCACTACCTTAAAATTTTAAAATGACCCCGAACCCTTTTCAAAAATTCCAAGACTGTTTCGAGATAACCTATTAACATACCTAAACACAATTTAGGTCAAAAGTGATATTTCAAACACGGGAGGGTCAAAATAAAATGATGTAAATTTTAAGGGAATTACATTATCCCCCCGAATGAGGAGTCAAGGCATTCATTAGCACGATTATAAGATAGAATTGCACCCACAAAACCATGAACAAGGTTCGACAAGCAATAAGAATAATAATATGCATACCTTAAGCACGATATCCAACCCGGGGAACAAGAATGAATATTTGGACTCCATGTACTCTTCAGCTTTCCAAGTAGCTTCTTCTGCCTTTTGGTTCCTTCATAGAACCTTTACCGAAGTCACATCCTTAGTCCTCAAATGACGGACTTACCTATCCAAAATCCTAACCAAAACTTCCTCATAAGCCAAGGAATCCAAAATGCCAATATCCTCCAAAGAAACAATCAAGGAAGGATCACTCACACACGTCTTCAACATTGAAACATGGAACACGGGAGAATGGAACCCAAATTTGAAGGCAAATCCAACTGATAAGCAACGTTTTTAACTCTCCTTACAATCGAGTATGGATCAATATAACAAGGACTAAACTTAACCCTTTTTCCAAATCTCATCACTCCCTTCATGGAAGACACCTTCAAGAACACTCAATCATCAATATCAAACTCCAACCCTCATATCAGCATAGGACTTTTGGCGAATCTGAGCAGTCTTAAGACTATCCCTAATCACCTTTACCTTCTCCATAGCTTGGTGAACCAAATCAGAATAAACAAATCTAGTCTCACCAACCTCAAACTACCCAATACGACACCTAAACCTCCTACCATATAGAGCCTCGAATGGAGCCATTTGAATACTCAAGTGATAACTATTATTATACACAAACTCAAAGAGGGGAAAATAATCAACCAAACACCACCAAAATTAATCACACAATCCCTTAGCATATCCTTCAAAGTCTGAATAGTCCTCTTCGCTTGTCCATATGTTTGAGGGTGGATAGCGGTGCTAAGGTTTACTTTAGTCCCCAAATCTTTCTGATAAGAACGCCAAAAGTGAAAAGAGAACTGCGTACCTCGATATAAAATGATAAAAACTGGAGCACCATGCAACTTGATGATCTTCTGGATAAACAACTTCACATAATCCTCTCTAGTGTAGTTAGGCCTTACTGACAAGAAGTGAGCAAACTTTGTCATCCTATCCATGATGACCCAAATCGAATCATACTGATTACGAAACTATGAGAGACCAGTAATGAAATCCATATTGGTCTTCACCCACTTCCACATAGGTAACTCTATCTCTTGAAATATACCACCAGGCCACAAGTGCTCAACCTTTACCTGCTGACAGTCCATGAACTTAGCTATAAAATTGGCCACATCTCTCTTCAAGTTTTCCACCAATAGTTCTCTTTCAAATTATGGTATATCTTTGTCGAGTTCGGGTGACCTGTATATCTCGACTCATGAGCCTCAGTCGATATTCTTTCTTATAATCTATCAATATCAGGAATACATAACCTGCCTTGGCACCTCAAGATATTATCACCACCAATATCAAAATCCATATCCTTTTGCTGACCCACATCATCCTTGATCTGCATCAAGATAGGGTCTAAGACCCGCTTCTCCTTCACCTCAGTGTCAAGAGATGATTTCACCACCTCTTATATAATCACACCACCATCCTCCGAATTCAAAAGAAAAATTCCCAGATTAGCCAATCAGAGAATATCCTTGACCAGTCATCGTTGCTCCTCATCTACATGAGATAAGCTACCCATAGACAACCTGCTAAGAGCACCAACAACTACATTAGCTTTACTTGGATGATAGTGAAGACTCCTATCATAGTCCTTAAGCAACTCAAGCCATCTTCTTTGCCTGAGATTCAACTCTTTCTGGGTGAAAATATACTGCAAGCTCTTATGATCAGAATAACTATCCACATGCACCCCATGCAAGTAGTGATGCTAAATCTTTAACGCAAACACCACAACCGTCAACTCTAAATCATAAGTCATATAATATTTTTTCATGGACCTTAAGTTGTCTCGAAGCGTATGCCACCACCCTACCATGCTGCATCAACATATAACCCAACCCCATATGGGACGCATCATAATATACAAAAAAACCATCAGTACCCCCGGGTAGTGTCAAAACTGGAGCAGAAGTCAACTTATCTTTCAGCTTCTCAAAACTACCTTCACAAATATCAAACCACATAAACTTTTCCTTTTTCTGAGTCAACTTAGTCAACGGAGCGGCAATAGAGGAGAAGCTCTCCACAAACCTCCTATAGTATCCGGCCAAGCCTAAAAAACTCTGAATATCAATGGAGTCGTGGGTCTAGGCCACTTCTTAACCGCCTAAACTTTTTGTGCATCCACAATGATCTCCTCACTAGAAACCACATAACTAAGGAAGGTTATAACATTCAACCAAAACTCACAATACAAAAACTTAACATATAATTATTGATCCTTAAGAGTCTATAATACTATTCAGAGGTGATTAGCATGATCCTCCTTACTCTTAGAATATATCAAGATAGCATTAATAAACACAATAACAAACAAGTTCAAAAACTATCTAAATATCAGTTCATAAGGTCCATAAAAGCAGTCGGAGCATTAGTCAATCCAAAAGACATGACTAAAAGCTCATATGGCCAAATTGGGTACGAAAAGCAGTCTTAGGGACATCCACCTCCCTATTTTTCAACTGATGATAACCCGAACGAAGATCAATCTTAGAAAAACATCTAGCACGATGAAGCTGGTAAAAAAATCATCATTTCTAGGAAGAGGATACTTATTCTTCACTGTCACCTTATTCAAATGACGGTAATCTATACATATCCGAAGGGAACCATCCTTCTTATGCATGAAAAGCATAGGAGCACCGCACAGTGAAACACTAGGACAGATGAAACCCTTATTAAGTAGATTCTTTAACTGCTCTTTAAGTTCTTTAAACTTAGCTAGAGCTATTCTATAGGTAGGAATAGAAATAGGGTGGGTATCTGGTAGAAGATCAATCCCAAAGTCTATTTCCCTATCGGGAGAAATACCAGGAAGATCATCAGAAAAAACTTCAGGAAACCCATTGACCACAAGGACAGATTGCAAAGAGGGACCTCAAAATTTGAATCCTTAACCCAAACTAAATGTATAAAAACCCCTTGGAAATTATCTTTCGGGCTTAAGATAAGAAATGAACCTTTCTTTAGGCACTGAGGAGCTCTTTTCCCACTCAATTATAGATTCATTAGAAAATTGGAAACTGACCTTTTGGGTCCTACAATCCAAGAAAGCATAGCACGAATAAAGTCAATCCATCCTTAAGATCACATCAAAATCTATCATGTCCAACTGTATCAGGTCCACTAAGGTCACCCTGAGAAAGATAGATACCACACAACCCCTATAAACCTTTTTAGCCACAATAGAATAACCCATCAGGGTAGAAACAGAAAAGGGATCGGGAATACTTTTGGAACTAAAATAAAAATGAACAACCATGTTAGGGGTAACATAATAAAGGGTAGACCCCACATCAAGCAGATAATATACATCATGAGAGAAAAGTTGTAATGTACTAATGACTACATCAGGAGATAACTCAGATTTTTGATGGGCGGTAGAAACATAAATACGATTTTGGCCAGCGTTGATACCAGAAGTAGCGTCATTTGGTGTAAGAGCTGAAGAAGTAGTGATAGGAACCTTATTAGCTCTAGTAGCAACATTGGCTGAAGGACAGTTCCTCTGAGTATGACCAGGTGGCATATTTGAAACACAAATTC
Source organism: Capsicum annuum (assembly GCF_002878395.1). NCBI lineage: Eukaryota > Viridiplantae > Streptophyta > Magnoliopsida > Solanales > Solanaceae > Capsicum > Capsicum annuum. The sequence goes on from NC_061118.1 coordinate 136,463,866, forward strand.
CCCCTCAACACAATAACCACAGTACATCTGCCCACAGAGGCGACAAGAAGGATAAGATGAGGCTGACTGAGATTTACTAATCTGAGATTGACACCTTGTGCCTTAAACCCATTATTATTCTGAAAGCGACAATCACCAGAGGGCTTAGGATAAGGAGCACTAGCTGTAGAATATGAACTAGAATTTCTCTAAGTCTTCTTCTTGCTCTATTGCCTCTCATCTCTACCACTAGTTTGCTAGCCTCTACCCTGCTCTGAATACCTAAACTTCTTATTTTGCCTCTCTCCCATTTTTTCCTATTTCTTTTTTTCATCCTCAACTTGCTGCATATATACCACCGACTTAGAGATATCCATATCATTGTTCAGCATAGCAACCTTTCACTCCAAAGTCAAGTCCGACACAAACTCAAAGCAAACTTTCTTATTTTATCCCTCATACTAGACACAATCTTCGAAACATAACGAAATAACTGATGGAATTTCAGAGCATACTCCTTCGCAGTCATCATTTTCTTTCTCAAGTTCACAAACTCCTCAGCCTTAGCCTCTCTCAACTCATGAGGAAAGAAATAATCAAGAAACGCACCAAAAAAATCATCCCACTCAGTTGACTCAATATCATCCCCTCTCAACTGCTCTCACTCCTCATACCACTGATATGCCACATCCTTCAGTTGATATGCAGCAAACTCCACACCTTCAGAGTTAGATTTAGTGGCATACATCACCCTAAATATCTTTTTCACCTCATCTATAAAACCTTGAGGATCCTCCTCAACCTTAGAGCTTGTAAAGATCAGAGGACTAAACCTCATGAACTGGCCACCTCTAATACCTCAGAAGAAGGAAAAACAGAAGCAACACACTCAGACGGGTAAGATTGAGATACCACCAACTGGGTAAGCAGATAAATCAACTGATAGAACTCAGCATTAGACACGTCACTTTAAGAAGGTCGAGAAGGACTAGTAAAAATTGGTGAAACTCCACGAGGGGTAGTACAATTAGGATTTAGGGCCTTAGATCGGGTTTGTACCCCATAAGCAGAATGAGTTCCATCCACATTATCCTCAAGTAGGATGGAGGAGTTTCTACAAGCATCAGATCTTCAAAGAGGCATGATCTGAAATGTGACAAAACAAGAATTAGAGGAGATTTCAATAACCTAGACTCTATAGCTCAAAAATAATCACAAGAAAGGGAAACATTTCTAAATACCTTATAGCTTCTCATTTATAAGTGTGACGCGCTACACAACCATAAAAGAGACTCTACTTGACATGGCTTTATAGACGCCCAATGACCCTGAACCATGTTCTGATACCAAGCTTGTCATGACCCGAACCAACGGCTAGTCATGATGGGTATCTCAAGTTCATCGAGTATCGGAGTCACCCTCTTAGCCTAGCCAACCAGAAGATAATATAGTACAATAGCGAAAGCAGTTCAAATAAATATATCGAAGATAAATAAACCAAAACAAAGGTTCTACAATCTTAAACAAATATCCCAATCCACAGTTATCCACAAAGCCTTTAATTTCCAAAGAATAACTCAAGTCGGGATATGCCCTCGATTGTAGCCAAAAAGGGAATTCAAAGATAGTTCTCTGACATAAGTAAAGACAATATCATGAAATGAGAGTATTCCGGAGAATAGAAGTTCACCATTTCAAGCTGACTCACAGGCAATTCAAAAATCGCCTATCACTGCACAAGGAAACAAAAGTGTCTCTGAACCTGTATCGCGTGGGGTTACAACATTCGAGGATGGTTAGTGGGGTAAGTTCTAGCGTGTAACTCAGAGAAGGGATCCAAAATCATTTAAAACCATATGCACACAATCATATACATACATACATGCATATATATATATATATAAAATATATTGGGATAGGAAACAAGGTTTAGCATGAGGTTTAAAATAATACCATAGACTGTGTAGCTCTAACCATCCTAAAGGCACCCACGGGCTATATAGGTCCAGCTCCCCCTACTGGAAGGGTCCCAGTGCGTGTTAGCCACATGAACTAGAAATATCTAAGGATGACTAGGGAATGCCCCGCCCCCACATCGTTCCAGTATACATTTATATGTAAATAGTATGAACTATGCACACGGTCATCAAGACCCCCATGCCGAAAAATGTGGTTTCCAGTGTTCGTTCTCACTGGGACTTACACCTTCACAATGAGCTACACAACCTTCATTAAGCCCAATTAAAACATTAGTTCATAACTTATCCATTAAACCATGAAAATCATCCATTAAGGCATATACCATTGGTATCGTCATACCATTATGCTTTCAAACTTTTATAATTATGTTATTCTAATTATCCATCAACTTGGGAAAATGCCACGACCCTCGTAATTTATCAAATCAACTCGGGAGAATGCCACGACTCCCGAGCTTTCAATTTAAAATCAAAAACCATAGCTAACAAGGCCTTCAAAAATCATTTTGTTCGTTTAACTATTTATGCAATGCAATAGTTTAGGAGAGTAAGCCAAATTATATGATTATCCATATTTCAAAGCCAATTATGCAAGTAGGTTGAGGGCAACACAATTTTCGAAACCAATTCCTAACCAAAATCATCAATTTGGCAGATTTTCAAGACCCCCATTCTATTTATCATGCCCATGCACCCCATTAGTTCAAAAACCATCAATTAAGCATAAACAATTGCATATAAACCATGGGAAAATCATTTAAACAATAACTTTCCAAATCCCTCAACCCAAGTTCTAAAACCAACAATTAGTCACATGGATAACAAGTTTAAACAAATGCTTTGAAGAAAACGAGTTGTAGGAAAGAGAAATATGCCTGAGAATACTAAGAATTAGAAAGCAATTTGGAGCTTGGAACCGGGAGGATGAATGTATATTAAAACCCTTAAGTTTTTTTGGGTTTTTAAGTTTGAGAGTGAAAGAGAGCAATTAATCTTTGAAAAACTGATAAAAATAAGTCTACTTTATGTTTAAGGGTCATACATGAGTGAAAAGATCCAAAAGCCCCTCATCCAAGTGAATAAAAACAAAACTGCATGATTTTAACATATCAGTGTGGCACGATCTTATCGTGGAGGCTAACCTCCGTGTCATGCCATTATCACTAAGGTAATCCTCCATGACACGGTCATATTATGGAGGCATACTGCCACCGTGCCACGTTGAAATTGTGGAAGCTAAATTCCATGGCACGCCTAAAATGCGGAGGCTCACTGCCTCAAAATTTCAAAATGACCCCGAACCCCTTCCAAAAACTCTGAGATTCTTTTGAGACACTCTATTAATATACTCAAACACAATTTAGGTAAAAAAATCGATATTTCAAATACAGAAGGATCAAAATAAAATGATGAAAATTTTAAGGGTGTTACATTGTGTTCTAATCTTAAGATTTTCAACAAACTGATTTGGCTGCTTTACAAGAGGGGTATGAGTCTTATATGTATGAGTTCTAGGCGGTGAACAAACTTTTCCTTTCTTGAGACATTAATCACAATACTCATGGTTTCAATCGAAATCAGACTTGTTGAATTGCCTACCATTAAGGACCTTTACAGTCACTGTTTTTTATAATAATTGAGTTAGTTAAGTCCAATCATAATTCTTGCAAATAAAATTCTTGTTGGTTTCTTAGTGCATTCATTCTTATATATCAAATACTTTATTACAATAGCAAACCTGCTAAGCGAATCATTGCACTAACAATTCATTGGTAAATTAGAAAAACTGACTCATAGTGAAATATTAGTGAGAAACTCTGTGTTAAAGTCAAAGTCAATAATCCATTACTTCAAGATAATATACATATTATTTATTGTACGAGGGTTAAGAAGATAGGACGTTTTGCATATCCTTCATCTATGAAACTTTATATTGTAATATGCATCTTCGTCGAGATATAAATTTGATTTAGTTATACTCTTCCGTGTTTTTGTAATATATCTTCTCATAAAATTACATCTAGGAGCTTCCCCAATTACATAACCTATCAACATATATCTTCACTTTGCATTTTTTTCATCTCTAATTTGCAAGTTGGACTACCATTTCACTATTCGTATACTAGTAGGTATATACTTTAAGGAATACCAGGTGAAGTTAATATGTTTATCTTAAACAGATTAGTATATTGATATTCGATAGGAGGCTATTGTGGGCCTTGTTCTTATGCATGAGATTTTACTTTGTTTCATTTTAGTATACAACCATTGCTGCATATTATGACATAAATCTCTTAAAATTCTCATGGGGCCTTGGAGGGGCACAAATGGGTTTTTAGAGCTTTTTCTAGTTAGCTCTTGACTTCACTATTTTGCAAATTCACATCAGTAATTTCATTAAAATATTTTTCAAATCTTTGACTCTGTATACTCAACTGGATCATAGTATGCATCAAGTTTGTTGTTCCATTATAGTAACAGAAATTATATTAGGATGAGGTATCTCCTCCTGATTTTTCATTGTGTACTTATTTTCCCATCATTTGGTCACCAAATCTAGTTGGTGGTATCACTTGTTGTTGTTCAACATCGTCTGAGTTAGAATGCATCGATTGAGTAACTTTTTTCCCTTTATCTGCTTCCCTATTGCTAACAAAGCTTTCCTACAACAAGAATATATCTTGTATATTTTCACTAAGTGGGATCTGGAGAAGGTAAGTATACGTATTTCATATCACTATCTCAGATGTGAGATAGGGAGATTATTTTCTATAGACTCCCAGCTCAAAATACAACAGTCTAGAAAAGAAATAGTAAAGGGACAAGAAACAATAGGAATAACCACACCCAATAATAACATAAAAAAGACTCGCCAAGTAATATGACAAATAATAACACACTTTGAAATAATACTAATATTGTAGCTACAAGTACGACTAACAAAACAAAGTCCTCCAACCTACTAACAATGATGCACCCTTCCTACTATCCTTCTACTCTAATTCATCTCCTCAACACCTTCCTATATAGGGTCATGTCCTCGGTAAGCTAGTTACTCCATGTCATGTCCAATCACCTCCCTCTAACATTCTTTAGTCTACCTCTACCTCACCTGAATTCATCTCTAGCCAACCTCCCATCGCTTTACACTAGGGCATCTATGCTCCTTCTTATCACATGTTCAAACTATCTTAACCTCACTTTCTGGATCTTGGCTTCCACCGGCGCCACTTTCATCTTATCTTGAATAACCTTATTTTTAATCATATCCTTTCCCGTACACTCACTTACACATTGTAGCATTCTTATCCTGCCACCTTCATCTTTTGGATGTAAGATTTCTTAACTGACCAACACTCTATCTCATACAAAATCGTCGGTCTAACCATCACTCTGTAGAGCTTGCCATTGAGTTTATGAGTCACCTTCTTATGACACAATATTCCAAATGTGAGCCTCCATTTCATCCACCCTACTCCAATTTGTTGAGTGACATCCTTATCAATCTCTCAATTCTCCTAAATCATAGACCCAAAATACTTAAAACTATCTCTGTTGTGGATGATCGGAGTATCAAGCTTTACAACCACATTAGCCTCATGTGACGCCTCCTTGAACTTATACTCCAAGTATTCCATCTTGGACCTACTCAACCTAAATTCTTAAGACTCCAGGATTTGCCTCCGAACCTTCAACTTAGCATTAACTCGACCACGGGTCTCATCAATCAAGACCCCTGACCCTTCCCTCGCTCTTATGTAGCAATAATCTATTTCCTAGGCTTTCCCTAACCCTTCTCTCACTTAGGGGTACGCATGGTACGGCACGGTACGGTATGGTATTTTAAACTTCGGTACGATAACTTCGGTTTTCGTTATCTAAAAAAACAATACCATTACCATACCAAATTATTTCGGTATGGTTCGGTATTTTTAAATTCGATTTCAATATTTTACGGTATGGTAATTCGGTAACCATACTTTATTTGATTTCTAATTACATATATTCATATAAGAAAACTATAACTTTAAATTTTAAAAAATCTCAATCGTGTTAGGTTAATAACTATATTTGTTAATTAATTACACAAAAATAACATTTCAATCACAATTGAATAGTCTGAGATGCAAACTCTGAACAACAGTACCAAAACTTAAGCATAGTACTCCTAAATAATAAGCTTTCCAAAAAAATTATTTATGAATTAAAGTTACTTTTGTGTTCAATTAGTTAATGGATGATGTATAAATATATTTAATAATCTTAAATATAATATATATATATATATATATATATATATATATATATATATAGGTTTTATATGTTATTAAAAAAAATTCGATGTGGTATACGGTATTTCGATATTTATTGCATAAATACTAAATACCGTACCAAATACCAAATAATTTAAAATTCCTACCAAATACCATAACATCCATACCGCGGTATAAATTTTTTTTGGTTTCGATCTGATATTCAGTATATACTATACGATGTCCACCCCTGCTCTCGCTCTTTCCTCGTGGTGAAATCACAGTGGATTAGCACATTTATCTTGCTTCAAGAGCATAGGAGAAGAGCTATTTTAACTTACTTTTGTTCAACCCAAAAATCAGTAAACTATTTTTTTTCATATTGCAATTTAATTTTTGTATCTAGGAAAAAGTTAAAATATCTATGGTAGATTTTATAAGGAGACAGGTAAAAAAATAAATTTGATTATCAAAATAATAAGGCAAAAAAGGTGAAATTTTTTTATGTGAGATAAAAAAACAGAAGTACCTTAGAATTTTTGCAAGAAAGGTCAATATACTCCTCTATGAATTTGAATTTTTTAAAAAATAAATATTAAATTAATTTCTTACTTTTTCAGTCAAAAGATATATTTAAACTCTCCGACCTATGGTAAAAAAATAAAAATATATGTAGGTCACCTTTTTAAATAAGGAGTATGTCATATCTAATATCATGTTTGGCCAAGTTTTTTTTTTCATAAGTACTTATTTTTCTTTAAAATGCTTATTTTTAAAAAATGAGGTGCTTTACAAAGCTTTTGAAAGAAAAAAATGCTTCTGGAAAGTAAAAATAATATTTTTATAAGCTAAAAAAGTAGCTTCTCAAAGTAATTATTTGAAAAACACTTTTCAGAAAAATACACTTAAAAACATTTAAATAGCTTGGTCAAACACTAATTGTTGCTCAAACATACCCTTAAAATTGGAAAATGGGTCAAATTCACCCCTCTACTTTGAAAAATTGACCAAATATACCCTTCTTCATGCTTTGAGACCAAATTTACCCCTCTACTTTAAAAAAATAACTAAATATATCACTCGCTATACTTTGGGGCTAAATTTACTCTGAGACCAAATTTACCCCTCTACTTTAAAAAAATAACTAAATATATCACTCGCTATACTTTGGGGCTAAATTTACTCTGATTTCATATTTTGGGCCATATTTACCCTCACTATAAAGAAACTTTTCACATATACTCTTTCTTTAACAAAAAAAATCCAAATTAACGTTACATTTCTATTTTTTTAAAAATAAATCACACCCTAATCTAATTTTCCCGATTCAACCTACAAAAAATACATAAACAAATATACACCTTCCGCATTTATGTTGGTCGAATTTTTCTAACGAACAAAAATACTTCTCTTTCGACGTGCAACACTGGTTAGTTATTTAAAAATGAACAAAAATTAAAACAGGATAGGATAACGTAGAATCATGAAACTGGGGAAATTTTTTATTACAAACTCTGCTTCTGTTCAATTATGTTGAAATTTCAAACTTTGGTATGCAAGTTTATGTCCATATAGATTCTAGAATTAGTGAATAAATTTTCTGAATAATAACATAATGAAAAATTTGAGTAGATCTAAATTGCATATAAAGACATATGAATGAAAAGATGGTCACGATTGGCACATCTAGAGACCTTTTAATTCAATCATCAAGAGAAATATGACCGTCAAGTGTCTTTTTTCATGAATTTTACAATGATTTAGATCTGTCACGACCCAAACCAGGGTCCGACTGTCACGGGCATCCCAAGTCCACCGAGGACTGAAAGTCGCTCCCTAAGCCTACTCTAATATAATTGAGGACTCCTAACAATGGATGAATACCAATATAAAGCAAGGTATGAAAGATAAAGGTCTATTTAAAATCAATATCCAAAACCATCCACAATACCAAAATCAATACCAAAAGGCAGCCACCATGCCCATATCCACAGTATCCAAAAAAACCTCTAACAAAACTGAATACCAATGAAGTGTCAGGACATGCCCCCAACTATAGCCAAAAACAAGTCTGAGACATAAGAGACCAAAACATGAAATGTAGACTTCCTATATATGGAAGCTCACCACTTCAATGTCAACTCACACATTGCTCCCGAATCCTAGTCATTATGCAGGGGAGTAGAAGTATGGCTAAATCCTACATTGCATGGGGATACAACGTCTGAAGACGGTTAGCGGTTGGAGCGCTAGCATGTAACTTAAGGATAAAGGAACAAATAATATCATGGATGATAATTCAAAATCAGTCAAATCCCATGCATACCATCAAATGCAAATACGTATATATATATATATATATATACACACACATATACTCCCTTCATTTTAAAAAGAATGACTTACTTTTCTTTTTGGTCTATTTAAAAAAGAAGGTCCCCTTTCCTTTTTTTTTGGAAATACTTTAATTTCAACTTTCCACATTGCATGTTTATGACCATAAGATTAAAGGGCATTTTGGTACATTTGACACTACTTTAATTTAAGGCCACAAGATTTAAAAGTCTTCTTTATTTTCTTAAACTTTGTATCAAGTCAAAGTAGGTCATTCTTTTTAAAATGGAGGAAGTATTTAAAATCTTAACCTAGGTTATGTAGCTTGACCGTCATAAACTAACCATGGGCTATATGGGTCCAGTTGTAACCCCCTAGTTGGGCCCCAGTACGTGTTAGGCGCACATACCGGAGATATAATAGAAGGCCAAGAAATTCCCATGTACCCTTCGCCAACCATGATATAATTATATATATACACACACACACTTTAGATATTTCCGTTGTAACACCCCATATTTTTGGGCTAGACTTTAAAGCGTCGTTCTTACCTGTGTTGACTCTAATCCCATGAATTTGTTTAGAATACACGTGACATGATATTTATCCTAGTGTATGAAGAGATTTCAAGGTAAAAAATGTTCATAAGAATCACTTAAAACAAAGTTGAGCAAAGAGCCTTTGATTCGTCCAAAGTTTGGTATTCAATTCTACAAGGTTCGACTTTGAATGTGTATAACTTTTTATATACGTGTAATTTTTTCAGCTCAATATCCACCAAGTTGTATATAATTGAATTAGCTTTCCAACGATATTAATTTTTCCTTAATTCGATACCTGAAAAAAGTTATGACTATTTTCGTGAGAAGCAATAAGGTCTCGCGATAGGCACGCGACGCGAGGTCCATTCCTCGTTTTTGGGAGTAGCAATGCAAGGTCCATTACTCGTTACTGGGAGTCGCGCTACAAGGGTTATTTACGCAGAAAAAAGAGGCCAAGGGGACGTTTAGTCCTTTTTCCTCATCCACAGCCGTCCAAACACGATTTATAACTCAAAAGGGGGCATTATTGCCCATCTTCTTCAAATTAACTCACGTAAAAACCCTCCCCTTTTCCCAGAAACAAATTCAAGTTTCTTTCTCAAGAAATCAAGGTTCCAAGCTACTAAGTTCAAGCAATCTTCAAGAAATCTTCTATTAAGGTATGTTAGATGTTCATCCATGGGTACTTTTTACCCATGGAGTCCAAGAACCCAAATTTCAAATTCAAAGTTATGATTTTTTAAAGGTTATTGTTATTTTTTATCCATGACTCCTCATGAATTTTGATTCTATACCATGTTTACAAGAAATTATTGTTATTATTCATCCCTACACATTTGAACGTTGTTGTTCTCTGAGTTAAACCTTAATTGGTGATTTTAGTTGTGAAATCATGTTATTACTACAAGTCTTAAAACTATTCTCATGCTTAGCTTAAACCATGAATTGCAAATGTTTGATGAAATGACTACAAGAATGAGTTTTTGAATAAATGCTTACATATCATGTCCTTAAAGTTTTAGTATGATCTTGATATTATTGCTATTGAGTCCTGGGGGGTTGAATACCTAAAATTTTGCTGCTTACCTAGATTTTAATATCTGCAGAATGATTTCAGAATATTTACAAGCCCTATCATTTTAGTAAGTTACCATAAGTAGTAAACATAGTTTAGTCCAGTATCTAGTGTCATTCAGTTGGGAGTAGAATTTAGCACCGAGTGAACCCAGGGACAGGGGCTCACCTACCAGGAGAGGGTGTGACCCTTAGTAGCAATCCCTACGTTACATAACTATGTAGCCAGCGTAGGTTGAGACGTTAACTTGCCAATTGAGGGTTGACAACTATCTCATAAGGGTACCTTCCAGTTAAGGGTAATCCTTAATCCTTTGGGACAACACTTTAGAAGATCAACGCAGCCAGTATTAATACTCATGGCACGGTACTGACACCCTTCCAACTGGGGTCACAAATTAGACCCAAATTAGCTCATTTGGGGCATGTTGGTTACATAATAGCTCCCACAATCTCAGTCTAGTATTCAGTTCAGTTTTCAGGATTCGCTTGACCATGGCATATAGTTATTAGTTGCTCAGTATCAGTATTCAGTATTTCAGTTTACAGACTACCCCAGTACCATGTCATATGCTTGGTCATGCATTCTCAGATTTTATAACTTTCTCGCATACTACACACCAGTTATCTCATGCTTTTTATTTACTCAGTTATTATTCATACTTATGAGCCATGCATATCAACCTAACCTTATTTAGTATACCAGTAAATTCAAAGTACTAACCACATACTCGTTTCTTATGCTATGATGTCTCATATTATATGTTCGGACGCTCAAGTTCCCAATCGCACCTAGATATCCCAGCACACCATCAGCAGTGGTGAGTCTTCATATTTATAGGACCGTTTATGTCTATTTCAGTTCAGTAGTCAGTCGAATTTAGTTGGTGTAACAACTCGATTTTCTGAAACCGGAACGTCACACGGTCCTCATGATCTCGAAGAACCACAAGCCAACCCTCTACTGATACCTGTACCAGAATACTGCATAATATAGATAATAAATGTGAAAACTTGTCATAAGGTTCAAAACATCTAAAATACTCAAAATTGAAAACTGAATACTGATGCATCTGTCCAAAAAGCCTTTAAACTGTCTAAATTGTGGAGTTGATGGGACATTATAATGCCCTAGAAAATGGGTCCCAGAGCGTCACACGGTGCTTGAGGCTACGAGTAGTCCCAAGCTAACAGTTTGAGCTATTTTTATTCAGTTCAACACAAATCAACGGGGTTTCCATAAATAACTCTCAAATATCAACAGGGTAATCATCATCTAAGAATAAAATAATTTCAGAAAGATAATGAAATACTACTTATTAGTCAACTCCCAACATCTATACTAGTCTGACAAGCCTCTAAGAAAATCAATAAAACCAGCGAGCCATTGAGACATGCCCCAACTGACTTATACTCAGTTATCAATTGTAAACAATTCCGTAAAACCAACCAACATCAGACATCACGTCCTCAGAACATGAGGACTCACCACAACAGAAGATGTAGAACAGTGTGCCCGAAGAATCACTGTCGAACCTGGAACTGAGCACCTGAACCTACATTCCGAGAAAATGCAGCCTATATCCGAAGATGTGGGTCAGTACCATGGAAAGAAACCAAGTATATGGGGGTGTATGCAGTTGTATAAACATCATCATCATAAATATTTATAAGAAATATGCAGGATGTATGAATGACTCACATAGCCTGAAGAAATCATCATAATCATGAGAGGATGAAATAAGTACAATAACACATGTGATTCATCATATAATTTGTCAATCACTTTTAGTTCATCAAGAATATCAATTCTCATAATGTAAATATCATTTAAATCTTTCGAAAGAATAACTTTCACAATTCCACTTTCAAATCACTTCACCATTCACCATAGACACAAGGAAACACACACACACTGAGAGATCCTATAACCGACATAAACCATGTGAGCTACATGGAGTCCAACGTACAACTCACGTTGGGGAGAGCCATCCTATCCTTGCCATCAGAGTAGGAATATCGATATCAAGTCCACACAAACTAGTGATCACTATATAAATCAGCCTCAGGCTCACTCCTACGGGGGCACGTAGTTCTAGGGAAGTAAGTTCGCTTTATACCTCCCACTCGGTGCTAAAGATTTCTCCCGGACTTAGCTCAGATCATTTCAAAGACAATCCACAACAAAAAAATTTTGGTAATATATAAATATGCATCGGGAGCCATCATGCTTCCCATCTATCAAAATCAACCACGTTGTGGATTTATTTCACACTCAAGTTCAAAACAACTCCATTAAGACCAAAAGGTCAAATCATTCAAAATATCTTAAATATTCAACATCAACGTGCTTATAACACACACTTTCTAAAAAAACATAATTTTCAATGGGGATTCACGACCCAAATATCAAAATCATGATAAATATCGTTCAAGATTCATGCTTTATATCACCACACATATAAATTCATCTTTTAAAATCATAAACATCAAGATTTCATAATAATCATCATAAGATATGGGTTCATGTTTCAAATTCATAAAAATCAAATAAAAATCATGCCTTTGTAAAGAAAATTACTTTTGGGCACAAGAACGAAAGAGAGTTCTTGTTGAAAAACTCCACATACCTTGAATGATGAACTTTAGATCGATACTCATTTTTGAGATGTTAATCGTGCCTTTGAATGATGGTTCTTGGAGTTCTTGAACTAGGAACTTGGAATCTTGAATAAATTTGCAGAACTAATGGTGAACTTTGGAGGTTCTTGAAGTTGGATGTAGGAGCTTAGGGTTTTCTTTTTGAGGGAGTTTGATGAAATATAACATATAATGCTTCTAATAGGCTTTAATATAGGGTTTGGATGGATTTTGGGTGAGGGAGAATGACCAAAATGCCCCTAAAAATAAAAAAAAATCTTGAATTTGTCCTTTGGTGGACTGTTTTGATAGTATGAAGTAGATCAACCATAACGTTTTACTCTGATATTCAAATTGGATGAAACCAATTTCATTAGAAAGAGGACTCTCATATATTTCTGTTGATATATAGTATCTCATCCAGATCATTGTGTACGAGGAGTTATGATCGTTTGAAGTTGACCCAAAAATTTACTTTTGATAGGCTGAAGTAGATCGACCATAACTTTTTGCTCCTATAGACAAATTGGATGAAACCAATTTCATTGGAAAGAGGACTTGCAGAGCTTTTTATTGATATATAGTAGATCACCCAGATCATTATGTACAAGGAGGTATGATCATTTAAAGTTGAAGCAAAAATACATCAGGTTTCAGTACTTTTTCCGGCACGTTTTACTGTTCACTACTCTTCACGGTTCGATCGGAATGTTCATAACTCGTCGTTCGTGTGTCCGTTTTGGATGATCCATATATCTTTGGAAAGCTTATTAGATACTTTACGCAATGGTGGGTCATCATCTAAGACATTTTGCACGAAAAATTTATAATTTATTCTAGAAGATAGAACCCAACACGTTTACGGACAAAATTTCAACGAAAAATTTCCCGGGGTATTACATCATCCCCCTCTTGGAAAAATTTATCCTCGAATGATGCTAGACATTCCAATATTAGATAGGGAATAGAACATACAGATGAGACCATTCGTTAGACTCATCACCACATCGTTTCTCACTTTGAATGCAACATAGAATGCATAAATTCAAGAAACTACAGCTGAACACATAATAAATGACAGTTGAACTACTGCAACTTTTATCAAAAGTGCATGATTTAGGAAATAACGGTACCTTCGGCTTGATCGGAGTTCGCGGAAAATAGGTGCGGGTACTTGGATCGCATATCCGCCTCAGCTTCCCAAGTTGCAGCCTCAACAGATTGGTTTCGCCACAACACCTTGACCAAGGAAACTTCTTTGTTCCTTAGTTTTCGGACACTGAAATCAAGAATCTCAACAGGAATCTCATCAAAAGAAAGATTTTCTTGAATGTTAGCACTCATAGAGGAATCCACTACCACAGCATCGCTAATATGCTTTCTAAGCATGGAGACATGGAATATTGGAAGAACAGAGGACAACTCGGAAGGCAACTCGACTTCATAAGCTACCTTACCAACACAACTAAGAATTTTGTAAGGACCAACATAACGGGGACTAAGCTTCCCCTTCTTTCCGAATCTCTTCACCACCCTCATGGGTGAAATTTTCAGATACACTAGGTCACTAACTTCAAACTCAAGGCCTCTCCTTCTAACATCCGCATATGACTTCTGACGACTCTGTGCAGTTTTCAACCTTTTTCTAATCAACTTACCTTTTTCCATAGCCTCAAATACCGAATCAGGACCACTCACATCCACTTCACCCACCTCGAACCAACCTATGGGTGATCTATACTTTCTCCCATATAAGGATTCAAACGGAGCCATGCCAATACTAGAGTGGAAACTGTTATTGTAAGAAAACTCTATCAACGGTAAGTGATCATCCCAACTTCCTTTAAAGTCAAGTGCACAAGCTCTCAATATATCCTCTAAGGTCTGGATGGTCTGCTCAGCCTAACCATCTGTCTGCGGATGATAAGCAGAACTCAAAAGCACTTGGGTACCAAGACGCTTCTGAAAAGCTTTCCAAAATTGTGAAGTGAATTGAGTACCCCTATCCGAAATGATAGACAAGGGAACTCCATACAGTCTGACTAGCTCTCGAATATACAATCTAGCGTAATCCTCAGCATTATATGAAGTATGAACAGGCAAGAAATGAGCAGACTTAGTCAACCTATCAACCACAACCCAAATGGAATCATGATGGCGTCGGGAAGGAGGTAAACCAATCACAAAGTTCATATTTATCTCTTCCCACTTCCAGGTAGGAATACTAAACTCTTGCATCATATCACCAGGTCTTTGGTGTTCAACCTTAACCTGTTGGCATGTTGCACACTTAGCTACAAACGCTGCTATATCTTTCTTCATGCCATTCCACCAATAGATTTCCCACAAGTCTCGGTACATCTTGGTGGTACCAGGATGAATAGAATATCACGCTCCATGCGCTTCAGCCATAATCCTCTGCCTCAGATCATCAACATTCGGGACACACAATCTACCCTGCAACCTCAACACACCATCTCCTCCTTGGGAGAAAACCTCTACTTTTTAGTCCTTGACTGACTCCTTCAGTCTGACCAAACTAGCATCTAAGTATTGCTTTTCCTTCACTTCCGAAACCAAGGAGGATTTAGAACTACTCTGAACCCCTATACTACCTTCAGCAGAGTCAAACAACCTAACCCCCAATATAGCCAAATGATGTACATCATGAGTCAACTCTTTCTTACCTTCTACCATATGCGAAACACTACCCATGGACACTCTACTTAGGGCATCCGCCACAACATTGGCCTTGCCCGGATGGTATAACACACTTATATCATAGTCCTTTAACAATTCTAACCTTCGTGTCTGCCTAAGATTCAATTCTCTCTGGGTAAACACATACTGCAAACTCTTATGATCAGTGAAAACATCAACATGGACACCGTACAAATAGTGTCTCCAGATTTTCAAAGCAAACACAATAGCAGCCAACTCAAGGTCATAGGTGGGGTAATTTTTCTCATGGGGTTTCAACTGTCTAGAAGCATAAGCTATCACCTTACCCTTCTGCATCAATACGCAACCCAACCCAACTCTCAAAGCATCACAGTACACCACAAAACCATCAACACCATCAGGCAAAGTCAAAACAGGGGCTGAAGTGAGTTGAGTCTTCAACTCCTGAAAACTCTTCTAACAAGATTCGGACCATAAGAACTTCACTTTCTTTTGGGTCAACCGAGTCATAGGAGATGCTATAGAGGAGAAACCCTCAACAAAACGGCGGTAATAGCCAGCTAAACCCAAGAAACTTTGGATATCAGTCGGAGAAATAGGTCTAGGCCAATTTCTAATAGCTTCGGTCTTTTGGGGATCAACTCTAATACCCTCGAAAGAAATGATATGATCCAGAAAAGAAATTGACCTTAGCCAAAACTCACACTTACTGAACTTGGCAAACAACTTGTGATTTCTAAGGGTTTGCAAGACAGTTCGGAGATGATCAGAATGTTCATCCTCACTACGGGAGTACACCAGTATATCATCGATGAACATTATGACAAACATATCCAGATATGGTCTGAACACTCGATTTATGAGGTCCATAAAAGCTGTTGGGGCATTAGTTAACCCGAAAGACATAACAAGAAACTCAAAATGGCCATAACGAGTTTGGAAAACGGTTTTTAGGATGTCACACTTCCTAACTTTGAGTTGATGATAGCCGGAATGAAGGTCTATCTTTGAGAAATAACTTGCACCTTGAAATTGATCAAACAAATCATCTATTCTCGAAAGGGGGTACTTATTTTTTATGGTGACTTTATTTAGTTGGCAGTAATCAATGCAGATACGCAAAGAACCATCTTTCTTTCTCACAAAAAACACAGGAGCACCCCAAGGAGAAACATAGGGCCTTATGAAACCCTTATCTAGTAGATCTTTGAGTTGATCTTTCAACTCCTTAAGTTCTGCAGGGGCCATACGGTAGGGAGGAATAGAAATGGGCTGAGTATCGGGAAGAAGATTAATCCCGAACTCTATCTCTCTATCAGAAGGTATCCCTGGGAGATCATCTGAAAAGACATCAGAAAACTCACTGACGACGTTAACAGACTGGAGAGTTGGAGTCTCAGATTTAGTGTCTTTGACTCTAACCAAATGGTAAATACACCCCTTGAAAATAAGCTTTCTAGCTTTGAGGTAAGAGATAAAATGACTCTTGGGTGACACAGAATTTCCAGACCACTCAAACACGGATGCACCCAGAAACTGAAACTTGACCACTCGGGTCTGACAATCAATAGAGGCATAAGAAGAATACAGCCAGTCCATATCTAGAATCACATCAAAATCTACCATGTCTAACTCAATCAGATCAGCCAACAAGACTCTATGAAGAACGGTAACAGGACACTTTTTATACACTTTCTGGGTAATAATCGAATCACCCACTGGGGTAGAAACTAGGATAGGCTCAGGAATAATCTCAAGACTCATTTCAAAATTCACAGCAATCAAAGGTGTAACATATGAGAAACTGGATCTAGGATCTAATAAAGCATACACATCAAACTGAAATATACGAAGCATACCAGTAACAACATCGGGAGAGTCCTCCTGTTCCTGGCAGGACGGTAAAGCATAGAATCTATTCTGGCACTACCCGCCAGCATTGCTAGAAGAGACACCCTTCGTTGGGGCTGGGCGAGTCGCTAGAACTGGAGCACTAACAGTCTAAGTCTGGGTCTGAGGGCGATAGTCATGATGCCCTTGTCTATCCTATGGACAATCTCTAACTCTGTGACCCATGTCACCACACCAGAAACAACCTCTTTTCTCACCCCAACACTCACCCGAATGAGCCCTACCACACTTAGGACACAGGAGACGATTTGGCTTACTGCCAGCACTGTACTTGGACCTGGATGCATATGACCTGCTACCTTGCTCCTGCCTACCTCTAGGCACGGGAGCACTAAAAGATGATGGTACTGGCATAGATGAATAATCCTGATACTGAGGGTGACTCCCTCCCTGCAATCTAGTCTAACCCTGTCCTTGCTGCTCGGACCTAGCTCTCTTATTCCCTCTCATTCTATCTCTCTCCTTAATCTTGTCTGCCTCAATCTGTTAGGCATGAGTCATCAGCCTAGAAAGATTTATCTCACTATTCAGCATAGCAGACCTACACTCCTTAACCACATAACTAGTCACTCTAGTCACAAACTTACTCATACTAGACCAATTATCAGCCACTAAGTCAGGAGCATACTTGGCCAACTAATTGAACTTTAGACAGTACTCCCTAACAGTCATAGAGCCCTGTCGCAGGTTCATAAACTCTTTCACCTTCACCTCTCTCATATCTAAAGGGAAAAACTTATCGAGGAATGCATCCTGGAACTCTTTCCAAGTTATAGGGACAGCTCCCTCACCTCTACCTTTCCTCCAAGCAATAACCCAGTCATAAGCAAGGTCTTTCAACCTATACGCAGCCAACTCCACACTATGTTCCTCAGACACATGCATCACCTGAGTAATCTTTCGTACCTCCTCTAAAAATAACCATGGGTCCTCATCAGACTTGGACCTATAGAATTCTGATGGATTCATCCGCATGAAGTCATGGATCCTGGCAGCAGCTGAATCACCTCCCTGCTGCTGTGGAGCCGGGGCCGGTTTAGCCTGAACATTTGTAGTAAAAGCTTGGGCCAGTGCCTGAAAGGCTGCCCGAAATTTAGTATGAGATATGTTTTCATTTAATGGGTCAGTGGGTTGAGGTTGCTGACCATCATTATTTCTTCTCGCTCAATGTGGAGGCATATTTCTAAAAGAGAAGAGCACAAATCAATAGCAGAGAGAGATACTTTAAGCATGATAGACTTCTGAAAGAAAGAATCACACTTTTTCCTAAAATGTCTTGTAGCCTCTTGCTCATAGATATGGCATGCTACACACCGATGATCAAGACTCTACTTAACACGGCTTGTCAGACTCCCTAGGACACCTTAAAACCTTAGGCTTTGATACCAAGTTTGTAACACCCTAGAAAATGGGTCCGGGAGCGTCACACGGTGCTTGAGGCTACGAGTAGCCCCAAGCTAACCCTTTGACCCATTTTCATTCAGTTCAACACAAATCAACGGGGTTTCCATAAATAACCCTCAAATATCTACAGAGTAATCATCATTCAAGAATAAAAGAATTTCAGAAAGATAACAAAATACGACTTATTAGTCAACTCCCAACATCTATACTAGTCTGACAAGCCTCTAAGAAAATTAATAAAACCAGCGAGCCATTGAGACATGCCCCAACTGACTCATACTTAGTTATCAAATGTAAACAATTCCGTGAAACCAACCAACATCAGACATCACATCCTCAGAGCATGAGGACTCACCACAACAGAGGATATAGAATAGCGTGCTCGAAGAATTACTGTCGAACCTGGAACTGAGCACCTAAACCTACATTCTGAGAAAATGAGCCCACATCCAAAGATGTGGGTCAGTACCATTGAAAAGAACCGAGTATATGGGAGTGTATGCAGTTGTATAAACATCATCATCATAAATATTTGTAAGAAATATGCAGGATGTATGAATGACTCACACAGCCCGAAAAAAATTATCATAATCATGAGAGGATGAAATAAGTACAATAACACATGTGAGTCATCATATAATTTGTCAATCACTTTCAGTTCATCAAGAATATCAATCTCATAATGTAAATATCATTTAAATCTTTCGAAAGAATAACTTTCACAATTCCACTTTCAAATCACTTCACCATTCACCATAGACACAAGGAAACACACACACACACTGGGAGATCCTATAACTGACATAAACCATGTGAGCTACATGGAGTCCAAC
>NC_061118.1:136483596-136548468 GCF_002878395.1 Capsicum annuum
CTACGGGGGCACGTAGTTCTAGGGAAGTAAGGTCATTTTATACCTCCCACTTGGTGCTAAATATTTCTCCCAGACTTAGCTTAGATCATTTCAAAGACAATCCACAACAAAACAATTTTGGTAATATATAAATATACATCGGGAGCCATCATGCTTCCTATCTATCAAAATCAACCACATTGTGGATTTATTTCACACTCAAGTTTAAAATAACTCCATTAAGACAAAAAGGTCAAATCATTCAAAATATCTCAAATATTCAACATCAACGTGCTTATAACACACACTTTCTAAAAAACATAATTTTCAGTAGGGATTCACGACCCAAATATCAAAATCATTATAAATATCATTCAAGATTCATGCTTTATATCACCACACATGTAAATTCATATTTCAAAATTATAAACATCAAGATTTCATAATAATCATCATAAGATATGGGTTCATACTTCAAATTCATAAAAATCAAATAAAAATCATGCCTTTGTAAAGAAAATTACTTTTGGGCACAAGAACGAAAGAGAGTTCTTGTGGAAAAACTCCACATACCTTGAATGATGAACTTTAGATCGATACTTATTTTTGAGATGTTAATCGTGCCTTTCAATGATGGTTCTTGGAGTTCTTGAACTAGGAACTTGGAATCTTGAATAAATTTGCAGAATTAATGGTGAACTTTGGAGGTTCTTGAAGTTGGATGTAGGAGCTTAGGGTTTTCTTTTTGAGGGAGTTTGATGAAATATAACATATAATACTTCTGATAGGCTTTAATATAGGGTTTGGATGGATTTTGGGTGAGGGGGAATGACCTAAACGCCCCTAAAAATCAAAAAAAATCTTGAATCTGTCCTTTGGTGGACTATTTTGATAGTCTGAAGTAGATCAACCATAACGTTTTACTCTGATATTCAAATTGGATGAAACCAATTTCATTAGAAAGAGGACTCTCATATATTTCTGTTGGTATATAGTATCTCACCCAGATCATTGTGTATGAGTAGTTATGATCATTTGAAGTTGATCCAAAAATTTACTTTTGATAGGTTGAAGTAGATCGACCATAACTTTTTGCTCCGATAAACAAATTGGATGAAACCAATTTCATTGAAAAGAGGACTCACAGAGCTTTCCGTTGATATATATTAGATCACCCAGATCATTATGTACAAGGAGTTATGATCATTTAAAGTTGGAGCAAAAATACGCCAGGCCTCAGTACTTTTTCCTGCACGTTTTACTGTTCACTACTATTCACGGTTCGATCGGAATGTTCATAACTCGTTGCTCGGGTGTCCGTTTTGGATGATCCATATATCGTTGGAAAGCTTATTCAATACTCTACGTAATGGTAGGTTACAATCTAAGACATTCTGCATGAAAAATTTATAATTCATTCTGGAATATAGAACCCAACACGTTATGCATAAAATTTCAATAAAAAATTTTCTGGGGTATTACAGACATGGCCCCGACTAACTCCATCTCTTGTAAATAAACAAAATCTGATACAAAAATGATAAAAGGATCATCCTCGAATGAAGAGGACTCACTGCTATGTCTACTGCTGCTGGCTGGGACTGAACTGCTAAGGGTACTCTGGATGTCGTACCACTGAACCTATGGTGTAAAATAAAACACCATAGCGCAAATGCGCCAGTACGGGAATTTACCGATTATGAATATAAGGTAAGGCTAAATGCAAGGGGTTATGCATGAACAATTACTTAACTGAATAATCATGAGAGTACTGAATGAGAACACATACATGAATGCACGAACTCATCATGACTTGAAATACTAAAACTCGGATACTATTTTACTACTATCTGAACTCACTATTAATGTATGAGCTACTGAACACTGAATTATCTGATATTGATAACTGAGTACTAGAGTTAAGATCAGTCTCATCTAGCGAGTGATCTCAAAATCTGATGATACTAGAACTGATTAACTGAATATACTCATATCAATGACTGAATTCAAAGCTTTTTTCTCTCAATTGACTGCATCGGAGATCAAACCTCTCTAACGGATGATTCCAGAGTCTACTATCAATGATAAGAAATGATCATGTCCGAATATGACAACAAGAATACTCAACTGAATCTGAGATTGAGATCAAGCCATCTGACAGGTGATCTCTAGATCTGATAATGAGATTACTCAACTGAATCTGAGACTAAGATCAAGCCTATTTGATGGGTGATCTCGGGACTTGATAATGAGATTACTCAACTAAATCTGAGAATGAGATCAAGCCTATTTGACGGGTGATCTAGGGAACTGATAATGAGACTACTCAACGAAATATAAGACTAAGATCAAGCCTATTTGATGGGTGACCTCGGGATTTGATAATGATATTACTCAACTGAATATGAGACTGAGATCAAGCCTATCTTACGGGTGACCTCGGGATCTAATAATGAGATTACTCAACTGAATCTGAGATTGAGATCAAGCCTATCTAATGGGTGTTCTCTAGATCTGATACTGAATAACTTTATATGGGACCAAGACTATCTAACGGGTGGTCCATAAATCATTGGAACTATCTGAGGTTCTAACTAAGATAGATAACTGTATCTGACAGTCCTGATTTCTAAAGATTGATATTGAAACTGCAACTATGGGAAGTAGTTACTTAACCGATATGCCTCAAATCTCAACTGGTGGGGTCCAACCTGTAACCCCAGCTGGAAGGGTGTCAATACCGTGCCACAGGTAAAGACCTCTCTGGTCAAGCCTATCTGACGGGTGACCCTCGCAGGAAGTCAAGCCTAAGGTAATATAATAGTCAAGCCTATCTGATGGGTGACCAGCCTTTCCTAATGGGTGGATCCCGCATCCTATGCTGGCTATGCAGTTTTAGAGTTCATGGATTGCTCTTAACGACTCTGCGTCTCTGATGGGGAGCCGACATCCCTGCCCTCGCTCGGCGCTAGCTCCTACTCCAAACTGAATACTCTAAACTGATTCTTAACTAAACACAAACTAAGCTGAATCTGATACTGATCATGTTTCTTGAATGATCTGACTGAGTTAAGCGGAATTTACTTGGTTCTGTATCTAATGGGGTACTACTGAATCTCGTTATCTAACTGAACGACACTAAGCTTTGAATAGAATACTCGATTACTACAGAGGTCAGAACTGAACACTTAAATACTACTAGATCTGAGTTGGGTACAGAACTGAGGCTAGATTACTAGCGATACTGAGATTACGGCGATTACAGAGTTCTTAAATTCTATATCTATCTGAGAATACAGAGTTCTATAACTGGCTGAGTTCTGAGAATCATGGCTTGACTGAAATTATCGTGAAAACTGACACGGGCTCTAGACAACAGCTAAATTGTCAAGTATAAATACCCCCAGGACTCGATAACATAAAAGTAAAACATAACCATTCTTGAATAATCAAGACCATGGACAATCATTCACCATCACAATCACTAAGGCATCACTTCAAGCATATAGGAATCCTAAACATGTAATAACATAGGGGGACATGCTATTGGATCATACTCCATTCAATAAGGCCTTCCATCAAGTACTTCGCACATATTTAAGTCTTGGCATGTACCAGAGAACACATAATTGGGGATCTTCATGCTATCATGTTACAATTCATTCATCAAACACTTAGCATGTATTAAAGTCTTAGCATGTATCAAAGAACACATAATTAAGGAATTTCATGCTATCATATCACAATTAATTCACTAAGGTTTTTCAATAAACACTTGGCATGCATGGGCTTACATACAATTGGGGATTTCTAGTCAACATGCTATAATGGCTCTAATTCATTCACATAAGCATTTTATCAAGCATATGGGGAGCATGCTTTGCTTATTCAATAATTCTACACTTAATTGACATGAAGACACCACTTAACAAGCAACTTAAAGAGGGTTTATCATGAACATCATATGAATACCATATACTAGGGCCAAAGCTTGAAAACCTTGTAAACAAACACGAATCACAACTCAATCATTGCATGAACATCAGTTTCAACTCACATGAATCATGAAAACTTATAAACATAAAAGCTTTGAAATTTAGAAAAGGGTTCTTGAGCTTCTTAGATAAAAAGGACCCAAGAATCAACATCTGCATACCTTAGAGAAACTCTTTTTTGAAAGCCCTTGGAGATATTCTTGATTTCTTGATTTCTCTTGAAGAAGAAGGAAGGGTTTTGATTTTGTAGAAACCCTAACTCTTGTTATTGAACAACTTTAAGAGAAAACAATGATATTTTGGGTGAAATGAGGTCAAATCACGTATTAAGGAGTATATATAGGGGTTGGGAAAAGACCCTTTTTGCCCTTGGAATTAAACTGAAGAATCTCGATTTTACATGCTGGAGCGACGCACCACAATCACGCCAGCTCACTGGAAATTGGACAATCGAAAAATTGCTTGATGGCACAATGCGGTGGAATCGCGTTGCCACCTTGGTTACAAACTGGAAAGGCACCGCGATGGTGAAATCACATTGGTACACTAGAAATTAACAATTCTAAAATTGTTCCTTGGTGCAACGCACCATAATCATGGAGGCTCACTGGATTTTGACGATTACCATTTTGGCTGGCTCTGCGATGCACTAAAGTGTCAGGTGGCACACTGTCTCACTAAAATGGCTCTAACTCTTTGCCCAAGTGTCGGATTTAGGCGAATTTAGTATCGACAAAAATCTTATTCAATTCTCTACATGATAAAAAGTCGATGTTGGGAAAATTCTATATAGTTCAAAATACTTCTCACTTGGGAAGACACTTCTCAACCTTTTAGGGCCGGATTAAGACTTCACTAAACACACTCTAAAGCTCAGACTATGAGACAATTTTGTGGGGTCTTACAGTTGGGACTTGTTCCATCAACTCCACAGTTAGTCAATTTATAGACTTTCATACTAGTACAAACGGATAGTCAGTTTTCAGTTGTTATTATCAGTTGTTTTATCAGTACTGATAGTATGTTTCAGACGTTTTAAAACTATAATTCAATATTGATTTTTAGTTGTTAAAAACCTTATGGCATTTTTCAGCTAAGTTCCACACATTTCTTCGTCATTTTATTTAGTGCTTACAGCAGGTACTAACTCATGGGTTAGCTTGTGGTCTTTTGGGGTTGTCAGCACCGTGCGACGTCCAGGGTGTACTCTCAGGGCGTTACAAACTTGGTATTAGAGCCTAAGATTTTATAGTATCCCAGGGAGTCTTAAAGTCACGTCGAGTAGAGTCTTATGCATGTGTGTGAAGCGCGTCACACTTATGGACAAGAGGCTACAAGATATTTTAGGAAAGTTTCCCTAATTTCAGTATTCATGTCGTGCAAATGAGCATGAGCTTAATTTAAACTCACTTTCTAATTCAATTTTCTTTCCATTTATAAAATATGCGTCCCAGAAAGACTAACGAAAGGAGAAATGGAAATCAACCCGCACCTCTGCCTATTTAGGAAGATCCCTTAAATGAGCATATCTCTCATGCCGAGTTCAGAGCTGCATTCACTACTCTGGATCACTCTGTATCAGCCTAGAATAATCATTAGGATGCTATTCCAGCCAATCCAGTGGCTAATTTAGCTGCAACTAGGATTCGGGACTTCACCTAAATGAATCCTCCTTTGTTTTTGGGATCCAAGTCTAACGAGAATCCACAAGAGTTCCTTGACATGGTTCAAAAGGTAACTGACATTATGGGTGTGACTTCTAGTAAAAGTGCAGAGTTGGATACTTACCAGTTGTAGGATGTAACTCACACTTGGTATAAGCAGTGGAAGAGAGATAGAGGCGCAGATGCAGGGCCTATTGAATGGGAGAAGTTTGATACAACCTTTCTAGATAAATTTTTCCTTTGGAGTTGAGGAAAGCTAAGGTGCTGGAGTTTATTAACTTAAAGCAGAGTAATATAAGTGTGAAGGAGTATTCGCTTAAGTTTACTCAGCTGGTAAGGTATGCTCCTCATATAGTGGCTGATAACAGGTCTAGGATGAGCAAGTTTATGTCTTTTGTATCTTATAGTATGGTCAAGGAGTGCAGAATCGCAATATTGATCAAGGAGATAGACTTGTCTAGGCTTATGGTCCATGCTCAGCAGATTAAGGAGGATAAGGTTAAAGAGAGAGAAAGAAAGAATAAGAGGGCTACGATAGGTACTTTTAACTTTGCTCAGTCGAGATCAGAGGGTGGTAACCATCCCCAATTCCTTCAAATATCTTCAGCTCCAGCTCCATCTTCAGCTAGTGCTCCTTTACCAAAGTTCAGAAATAAAAATCGGGATAGGGCGCTAAGCTCTAAGTCCCAAGACAGTGTAAACTGTAGTCGCACAAATCCTCTTTGCCAGAAATACGGTAGAAACCATCAGGGTATTTGTAGAGCCGATAGTGACATATGTTTTGGGTGTGGCAAGCCTAGCTACCGAGTCATAGATTGTCCAAAGAGTGGTAAGTAGGGTCAGTCCAGTTGTCCCCCAGTCCTATCCGATCGCCCGACTCAATAATATACAGCATCCAATGCCACCAGTGGTCAGCGCCCAAATAGATTGTATGTACTTCATTCCTGACTGGATCAAAAAAATTCCCTTGATGTGGTTAATGGTACGTTGTAGGTCTTTTATTTATATATTTATGCTTTGTTAAATCCCGGAGCTTCTCTTTTCTTTGTAACCCCTTACATTGTTGATGATTTCAGTGTCAATCCTGAGACTTTAGCAGTACCCTTTTCAGTGTCTACCCCAGTAGGTGTCACTATTGTAGCCAAACAGGTATACAGAAACTGTTCGATCACAATATCCTAAAAAGTCACTTCAGTTGATCTTGTGGAGTTAGAGATGACAGATTTTGACGTCATTCTCGGCATGGATTGGCTCCACACATACTATGCTTCAGTTGATTGTAGAAACAGAATTATTTATTTTCAATTTCTGAATGAATCAGTCCTTGAATGAAGGGGTAGTACAACAACGCTTAGGGGTCAACTTATTTCATACCTTAGAGCGAGGAAAATGATATCCAAGGGGTATATTTTCTATCTTATTCAGGTTAAGAACTCTAGTTCTGAGACCCCCAGTCTTGAGTCGGTTTCAATGGTAAGGGAATTCCCAGATATGTTTTCTAAAGATTTTCCCAGAGTTCTTCCCGAAAGGAAAATTGACTTCAGAATAGACCTTCTTTTGGATACTCAGCCTATCTCTATTCCGCCAAACAGAGTGGCTCCTGCTGAACTCAAAGAGTTGAAAGAACAGTTAAAAGACCTCCTAGATAAGGGATTCATTAGGCACAGTGTTTCCCCATAAGGCGCTCCAGACCTTTTTGTGTGTAAGAAAGACGATTTTCTTAGAATATGTATTTATTACCGTTAATTGAATAAAGTCACCATCAAGAATAAATATCCACTCCCCAGAATCAATGACTTGTTCGACCAACTTCAAGGTGCCAATTATTTCTCTAAGATAGACCTCAGTTCTGGCTATCATCTGCTCAGAGTAAGAGAATGCGACATTTCAAAAATAGCTTTTAGAACTCGGTATGGTCACTTCAAGTTCCTAGTCATGTCGTTTGGACTAACGAATGCCCTAACAACTTTCATGGACTTGATGAATAGAGTGTTCAAATAGTAATTAGACATGTTTGTCGTAGTCTTTATTATTGATATTCTTGTCTACTCCCGCAATGAAACTGATCATGCAGACCACCTCAGAATTGTATTGTAGACTCTTAGAGCTCATCAGTTATTCGCCAAGTTCTGTAAGTGTGAGTTTTGGCTAAGATCAGTAGTTTTTCTTGGCCATATTATTTTTGTTGATGGCATTAGAGTTGACCCTCTAAAGATTGAAGTTATGGGAAACTGGTCCTGAGCCATCTCTCCATAAGATATCAGAAGTTTCTTAGGTTTGGCTGGATATTACCAATGGTTTGTAGAAGGTTTTTTGTCTATTGTATCCCTATGTCCAGATTGACTTAGAAGAAAGACAAGTTTCAGTGGTCAAATTTATGCGAGAAGAGTTTTTAGGAGTTGAAGACTCGACTCACATCAGCCTCAGTTTTGACCTTGCCTGATGGTTTAGAGGGTTTTATCATGTACTGTGATGATTCCAGAGTTAGTTTGGATTGTGTTTTGATGCAGAAGGGTAAGGTCATAGCCTATGATTCAAAACAACTTAAGCCCCATGAAAAAAATTACCCCATCCTTGATCTTGAGTTATCAGTTGTTGTGTTTACCTTAAAGATTTGGAGGCACTATTTATATGGGGTGCATGTTGATGTGTTAACGGATCACAAAAGCTTACAGTATGTATTTTCACAGAAAAATTTAAATCTCCATCAGAGAAGGTGGTTAGAGTTATTGAAAGACTATGATATGAGTGTTTTGTACCACCCGAGCAAGGCCAATATAGTGGCAGATGCCCTAAGTAGATTGTCTATGGGTAGTGTTGCTCATGTTAAGGATGATAAGAAGAAGTTAGTTAGGGAAGTTCATCAGCTTACCATACTAGGTGTTCATTTGGTTGATTCAGTTGAGGGTAGTGTATGGGTTCAAAATAGTTTGGAATCTTCTTTAGTTGTTGAAGTGAAAGAAAAACAAGATAGAAATCCCAGACTAGTTAAGCTGAAGAAGTCAGTCAGAGATTAAAGGGTAAATATTTTCTCCCAAGGGAGAGATGGTGTATTGCGTTGCCAGGGTAGACTGTGTGTGCCGTGTGTAGATGAGTTGAGACAGCAAATTCTTGCAGAAGCGCATGGTGTGCATTACTCTATTCATCCAGGATGATCAAATCATCCCATTTCTTGCCAGTCCATACTTCTTATTCAACCAGGGACTATGCTAAGCTCTACCTTAGAGAGTTTGTTAGGTTGAATGGAGTCCCGTTGTCTATCATTTCTGATAGAGGTACTCAGTTTACCTCTCACTTTTGGAAAGCCTTTCAGAAGGGTCTTGGTACCCAAGTCTACCTCAGTACAACCTTTCACCCTCAGACAGATGGTCGGGCAGAAAAGAATATTTAAACCCTAGAAGACATGTTGAAAGACTGTATTATCGATTTTAAGGGTGTTTGGATGATCACTTGTCTTTGATTGAGTTGTCTTATAATAACAACTATTATTCCAGTATTCAGATGGCTCTGTTTGAGGTTCTATATGGGAGGAGATATAGATATCCAATGGTTGGTTTGAGGTAGGTGAGACTGCTTTGGTAGGGCCTGATTTGATGTTTGATACGTTGGAAAAATTTTAATTGATCAGGAAAAGTCTTAAGACAGCCTAAAACTAACAGAAATCCTATGGTGATGTGAGGAGAAGAGATCTTGAGTTCGAGATTAGAGATTTTGTGTATTTGAAGATCTATCCCATGAAGAGAGTGAAGAGGTTTGGTAAGAAGGGAAAGCTCAGTCCCTGATATGTTAGCCCTTACAGAATCTTGAGCTGCTTTGGAAAGGTAGCTTACGAGCTCGAGTTGCTTACAGATTTGGCCTCAGTGCACCCAGTATTCCATATCTCCTTGTTGAATAAGTGTATTAGTGACCCAGTTGTAGTTGTTCCTTTAGAAAGAGTAGATGTTTAGAACAACCTTTCTTATGAAGTAATTACAGTCGAGATCCTTGATCGTCAGATTCGTAGACTAAGGAACAAAGAAGTTTCCTTGGTCAAAGTTCTTTGGGGGAATCAGTCCATTGGGGGTGCCACTTGGGTAGAAATATCAGCTATGTGACCCTCATCCTTTCTTTGCAAGTTCAGACTCAGTTTAAGGTAACAAGTTTACTCAGTTGCCTCTTTTCTATTCTCAATTCTATCTTTATATAGTCAGTTTCATGATAATTCATGCATTTATAGATAATTATAGTCATGCAGTCACCTTTTCAGTCATGTGAGTTTTATACATAATCTCAGTCCCTCAGTATTCTCAGCTTACCAGTCTCATTCGAGGACGAATATTCTCAAAGGGGAGAAAATGTAACACCCCATAGTTTTGGGCTAGACTTTGAAGCGTCGTTCTTATGTGTGTTGATTCTAATCCCATGAATTTCTTTTGAATACACGTGTCATGATCTTTATCCTAGTGTATGAAGTGATTTAGTGGTAAAAAATGTTCATAAGAATCAATTAGAACAAAGTTGAGCCAAGAGCCTTTGATTCGTTCAAAGTTTGGTATTCGATTCTACAAGGGTTGAATTTGAATGGGTATAACCTTTTATATATGTGGAATTTTTCACTCAATACCCACCAAGTTGTAGATAATTGAATTAGCTTTCCAACGATACCAGTTTCACCTTAATTCGATACCCGAGCAAAAAGTTATGACTATTTTTGTGAGAAACAGTAAGGTATCGCATAAGCTCGCAACGCGAGGTCCATTCCTCATTTCTGGGAGTCAAAACGTGAGATCCATTACTCGTTACTGGGATTCATGCCAAGAGGGTTATTTATATAAGAAAAAGAGGCCAAGGGGCAGTTTAGTCCTTTTCCCTTATCCCCAGTCGTCCAAACATGATTTATAACTCAAAAAAGGGCATTATTTGCCCATCTTCTTCAAATTAACTCACGTAAAAACCCTCCCCTTTTCCCATAAACATATTGAAGTTTCTTTCTCGAGAAATTAAAGTTCTAAGCTACTTAGTTCAAGCAATCTTCAAGAAATCTTCTATTAAGGTATGTTAGATGTTCATCCATGGGCCCTTTTCACCCATGGAGTCCAAGAACCTAAATTTCAAATTCAAAGTTATGATTTTTAAATGTTATTGTGATTTTAATCATGAATCCCTATGGATTTTGATTCCATACCATGTTTACTTGAAATTGTTGTTGTTATTAATCCCCACACATTTGAATGGTGTTTTTCACTGAGTTAAACCTTAATTGGTGATTTTAGTTGTGAAATCATGCTATTACTATAAGTCTTAAAACTATTCCCATGCTTAGCTTAAATCATGAATTGTAAGTGTTTAATGAAATGCGTGCAAGAATGAGTTTTTGAATAAATGCTTACATATCATGTCCTTAAAGTTTTAGTATGATCTTGCTATTATTGCTATAAGTCCTGGGGGTTTGAATACCTGAAATTTAGCTGCTTACCTAGTTTTCAATATCTGCAGAATAATTTCAGAATATTTACGAGCCCTATCATTTCAGTAAGTTACCATAAGCAGTAAACATAGTTCAGTCCAGTATCTAGTGTCGTTCAGTTGGGAGTAGGATTTAGCGCCGAGCAAACCCAGGGACGGGGGATCACCTGCCAGGAAAGGGTGTGACCCTTAGTAGCAATCCCTGCATTCCATAACTACGTAGTCACCGTAGGTTAAGATATTAACCTGCCATTTGAGGGTTGACGCCTATCTCATAAGGGTACCTGCCAGTTGAGGATAACCCTTAGTCCTTCAGGACAACACTTTAGTGGATTCACACAGCCAGTGTTAGTACCCGTGGTGTGGTACTAAACCAGTGTTAGTACCCGTGGTATGGTACTAACACCCTTCTAATTGGGGTCACAGGTTGGACCCCAATTAGCTCATTTGGGGCATGTCGGTAAGATGATAGCTCCCACAGTCTCAGACCAATATTCAGTTCAGAGTTCAATTTTCAGGCTTTGCTTGACCATGGCATATAGTTATTAGTTGCTCAGTATCAATATTTTAGTATTTCAGTTTATAGACTACCACAGTATCATGTCATATGCTTGGTCATGCATTCTCAGATTTTACAGTTTTCCGCATATTACACACCAGTTGTCTCATGTTTTTTATTCAGTCGGTTATTATTCATTCTTATGAGCCATTCATATCAGCCTAACCTCATTTAGCATACCAGTACATTCAAAGTACTGACCACATACTCATTTTTTGTGCTATGATGTCTCATATCATATGTTTGGACGCTCAGGTTCCCGATCGCACCTAGATATCCCAGCGCACTAGAAGCAGTGGTGAGTACTTATATTTTGAGGATCGTTTATGTTTATTTCAGTTCACTAGTCAGTCGGAGTTAGTTGGAGACTTGTCTCATCAACTCCATAGTCAGTTAATTTAGAGGCTTTCAGACTAGTATAGACGGATAGTCAGTTTTCAGTTGTTATTATCAGTTATTTTGTCAGTATTGGCAGTATGTTTAAGACATTTTAAAACTATGATTCAGTATTGATTTTTAGTTATTAAAAACCTTATGGCATTTTTTCAGCTAAGTTCTACACATGTCTTCATCATTTTATTCAGTGCTCACAGCAGGTACCAGCTCATGGGTTAGCTCGTGATCCTTTGGGGCTGTAAGCACCGTGTGGCGTCCAGGGTGTACTCTCGGGGCGTTACACCCGTGTACCCTATAAGCACATAGTCATCAATACCAACCATCACGTTGGCAAACACGAGTTTCCAATATCAGTCATTCAGACTCACACCGTCACGGCTAGCTAACACAACCTCTTAAAGCCCAACTAAAACATTTAACACATAAATCATTTACCAAATTTCAGGAGTCAATTATAAAGACATTATTATGTGGTATCGTCATACTGGCTATAGCTTGCAAGCAATGTCATTAGCCAACACTTGGGGGATTCCTTCGTACCCCGCAAACTCCATTATAAAAATCACTTGGGGGATTTCTTCGTACCCACAAGGTTTTCATTATAAAAATCACTTGGGATTTTCCTTGGAACCCCACAAGGTTTTCAATCCATCCTTAACAATTTATGCAATGCATTATTTTTAAGGTAGTCGACCAAACCAATTATTTTGGAGATTCCGTTGTACCCCTATTATCCTAATTTAAAAAATTGGGGAATCCATTGTACCCCGAACTCCATTAACCTTTTTACACCAATGCATTAATATAGGTGAGCAAACCAAACTAGATGGAAAAATCATATTGATTGACAATTTCACAAACAGGTCGAGTGAAAATTATTTCCAAACCATATACCAAAGCAAAATCATCAAATTAGGGATTAACCATGGCCCCTCCATTTAATTACCATTTTCATGCATTCCACAATATTTCAAAATCATAAATAAAGCATAATTGTTGTATAATAAATCATGGGAAAAACATTTAACAAAACACATCCACAACCCTCAACCCATAGTTCAAAAACCATTATAAAAACCATGAATATAATTAAGTTCATGCCATTAAGAAAATATAAGTTTAAGGTAAGGAGATACATGCCTTAATTGACAAGAAATACGAAGAAAATAACTCCCTTAGGACCCAATATGGTCACCTACTTAAGCCCTAGCCTTGAGTTGAAAAAGGGATTTTGAGAGAGAATGATTGAGAGTAATAAGAATGAACTTCCTAGGATGAAAACTGATGGAAATAGGTCATTATAGTGACTTAAAAATCGTGTATGAGTGAAAGGACCTTACAACCCCCAATCCCATTTAAAAACAACAAGACAACCCAAAAATAACACAGGATATGGGTTCAGTTGTAACCCCCTGGTAGGGCCAAGTGCGTGTTAGCTGCACGTACCGAAGATATCATAGAAGGCCGGGGATTCCTATGTACCCTTTGCCAATCATATACAACTATATATATATATATATATATGATCCCCGTGTAACCCATAAACACATGGTCATCAAGACCAACCCTCACGTCGGCAAATATGAGTTTCCAGTATCAGTCATTCGGACTCATACCTTCACGGCTAGCTAACACAACCCCCTTAAAGTCTAATTAAAACATTTAACACATAACACATTTACAAAATTCCAGGAGTCAATTATAAAGGCATTATTAAATGGTTTTGTCATACCGACTATAGCTTGCAAGCAATGTCATTAGCCAACACTTAGGGGATTCTTTCGTACCCTGCAGACTCACTTGTGGGATTTCTTCGTACCCGCAAGATTTTTATTATAAACATCACTTGGGTACATACCCCGCAAGGTTTTCAAAATCATCCTTAACTATTTATGCAATGCATTAGTTTTAAGGAAGTAGACCAAACCAATTATTTTAGGGATTCCGTTGTACCTATATAACCATAGTTTACAAAATTGGGGAATCTATTATACCCCAAACTCCATTGAACTTCTTACATTGACGCATTAATACAAGTGAGCAAATCAAATTAGATGACAAAATCATATTCATTGACAATTTCACAAACAGGTCGAGGACGCATTATTTCCAAACCATATACCAAAGTAAAATCATCAAATTGAGGATTAACCATGACCCCTCCATTTAATTACCATTACCATGCATTCCACAATATTCCAAAACCGTAAATAAAGCATAATTATTGTATAATAAACCATGAAAAAATCATTTAACAAAACACATGTACAACCTTGATCAACCCATAGTTCAAAAGCCATTATTAAAATCATGAATAATAATCAATTTCATGGCATTAAGAAAGTATTAGTTCAAGGGAAAGAGATCCATGCCTTAATTATCAAGAAATACGAAGAAAATAGCTCTCTTAGGACCCTAGATGGTCACCTTCTTAAGCCCTAGCCTTGAGTTGAAAAGGAAATTTTGAGAGAGAACGATTGAGAGTAATAAGAATGAACTTTGTAGGATGAAAACTAATGGAAATAGTCCCTTATAGTGATTAAAAAGTCGTGTATGAGTGAAAGAACCTTACTACCCCTCGTCCATTTAAAAACAACAAGACAACCTAAAAATAACACAGGTCTGTGGCATGGACCTCATCGCAAAGGCTAGCCTTTGTGCCGTGGAACCTATCGCGGAGACCCAGCCTCTGTAACACAGAAACTATTGCGGAGACTAGCCTCCGTGACACTGGGCTATCGCGGAGGCTCACTGCCTCAGCGACCCAAAACCGCTCCGAAACTTGTCCGAAAATTCCAAAACTCTTTTGGGTTACCCTTTTAACATCCCCAAATATATTTGAGTCAAAAATAGATATTTCAAGCATGGAAAGGCCAAATATAAATTGCTTAAAATTTGAGAGTGTTAGAAGATTCATTAACTGAGAGAGGGATATATTTCTTTGTGTTTGAATTGATGCAAATTAATTTTTCATGAGTTATACCTAAGAAATATCCAATGACTTAATCTCATTGGAAAAATTTGACCAACAAATTGAAGGGGATATATTTGTTTGTGTCTTTTTTGAGGCTCGAGTTGGATCAGATGAATTACATTATGGTGTGTTTTATTTTTAAAAGATGGGATATTTAATGTTGATTTGAGATTTTCTATTAAAAGAAGGGTACATGTGAAAAGTTTCGTAACAACGAGGGAAATTTGATCCCAATATATGACATTGAGTGTAAATTTGACCTCAAAGTATGACGTAAGTATATTTAGATAATTTTTCAAAGTAGAGGGGTAAATTTGGCCCCAAAGTATGGCACCGAGGATAATTTGGCCTAAAAATATGACGAAGGGTATATTTAGTCAATTTTTTTAAAGTAGAATGATAAATTTGACTTTTTCCCTTTTAAATTTATTAGTCAAACACAAACTGTTTTTTATCAAAAGTATATTTTTGAAAAACACCTTTAAAAATATACACTTCAAAATAAGTTTAAGTTAGAAATCACAAAGTTTGAGAAATACATTAAACCCGTTAGCCTAATTTTTATAAGGTTAAAGGGTAAAGACATCAAATCCACCTTAACCTATATTCGAAAAGTCTAAGACACACATAAGCTATTGAAGTGACCTAATACACATCTATATACTATTTAAAGTGAATTTATTTACCCTTTAAAATGTCACAATTAGATTTTATCTTGAATGTGCATACACGCGTTGACACGTGTCATTCACATATTTCTCACACACACACATATATATATGTGTGTGTGTGTATATATATACATATATATGTGTGTGTGTGTGTATATATATATATATGTATGTATATAAAGGGCAAAGGGCCCAAATCAGGCATGTTGACCTGCTGCCTGCTTTGGCACGTCTTAATTGGTCATTTTCCAGCGTTTTAATTTATTTGTCTGATTTTTTTAATTTATTATATATTTTAAAAAAATACTTAAATAATATTATAAATCACAATAATTAATAACTTAAAAAATTTAAAATATATAAAATATTTAGGTCGCTCTCGAAATTATATCAGTGTCGCTAAAATTGGAATAGAAAAAAAATATTATAAATCATAATAATATTCTACTTAATAATAAAGGGCAAAGGGCCCAATGCAGTAGTGCCAGAGCAAGCGTGTTGACCTGCTGCCTCCGTTGGCGCTTCTTCATTGGTCCTTTTTCCTCCGTTTTATTTTATTTGTCTTATTTTTTTAAATTTGTTATATATTTTTTAAAAATACGTAGATAATATTATAAACCACAATGATTAACAACTTAAAAAATTTAAAATATATAAAATATTTGGTCTGCTCTCAAAATTATATCAGTGTCACTTAAATTGAAATAAAAGATGATAAATCATAATAATTAAAAACTTGTATTATTTTTTATCTACTTACTTATAATGGGCAAATGTCCCGACGAAGAAATGCCAAAACAGGCATGTTGACCCACTGCTTGCTTTCGCACAATTTTATTGGTCCTTTTTTATGTCTCTTTTTTTTCCTTCGTTTTAATTTGTCTGTCTTATTTTTTAATATGTTATATATTTCAAAAAATATGTTAAAAAATACTATAAATCACAATAATTAACAACTTAAATTTTTTTAAAAATATACAATATTTATCTAGCTCTCAAAATTATATCAGTGTCACTTAAATTAGAATAGAATAAAAAGTATTATAAATCACAATAATTAAAAATTTAAATTATTTTATAAATATAATTGACTATCACAAAACTTTGATTTAATATAAAGATATAAAATACTTGGCTGACTCCCAAATTATATCAATATCACTTAAATTGAAATAGAAGAAAAAATATTATAAATCACATTAATTAAAAATTTATAAATATAATTGACTATCAATGCCACAAAAATTTAGTCTAATATATTATATATTAAAAAAAAATGCATAAAAAAAAACTACAAATCACAATTATTAACAGCTTAGAAAATTTAAAAGATATAAAATATTTGGCTGATTCTCGAAATTATATTAGTGCCACTTAAATAGAATAGAAGAAAAACTATTATAAATCACAATAAGTTAAAACTGAAATTATTTTTAAAATATAATTGGCAATCAATGCCACAAAAGTTTGGACAAGAAAAGTAACATATATTATTTGAGAATTACATAAAAACTATTATAAATTACATTACTTAACAACTTAAAAGTACCTAAAAACATATAAAAAATATGATTGATTATCTAAATTCTATTTGTGTCACATAAATTGAGATAAAAAAAGATAACATATAACATATGACGGACCCCTCGATATCTAGTATATATATAAAAATAAACCTCCAAAACATCATCTCAATCGATTCTTTCACTATTTCACACCCTTCCACCCTTTTTGTGAAATTCAAAGAACCCACAACCCAATTCGAAAAAATTCAAGCAAATCACAACCCAATTCATAAAATGTCAGAAATACAAAACTCAATTTTTAAAATTGAAGAAATCCACACCTCAATTTAGTAAAATTCAAGTAATTTATAATTCAATTTGTAAATGCAAGAAACTTACAACCCAACTTTGTAAAATTCATAAATCCTAAAACAATTCGCAAAACTTAAGAACCCACAACACAATTCTGTAAGATGCAAAATATTCAGAATTCATCTCGTAAAATTCAAGATACTCACAAACCAATTTTATAATCTACAATCCAGTTTTATAAAATTTGAGAAATTCAGAACTCAAATTCAAAAAATTCAAAAAATTCAGAACTCAATTTCACGTTTCAAACTTTTTAACTCCCCAACTACCTACAACAAAATGTTGGAAGAAAATGACATTTTTTAAAAAAATGTAAGAGTATTTGTGAATTCACCGGTGGATTGATGAAGGTTGAGAAAAGAAATGGAGTCAAGAAATTAGAAGTGGAGTTAAGGAAGAGTGGAGATAATATGGAAGAAGACAAGTAAGAAGAGAAAAAAAAGAAGAAAAGAAAAAATAAATAAAAAAGTAAAGAAATAAAATAAAATTATATAAAATAAATAAAAAACTAATTAAATATAACTAGTTGGTAAAATCTAATTGAATAATGACATGTGTATATTTTAATAAGCTTTTAATTTTTTATTTTTATTTTTTGCTTTTCACATCTGTTTAGAAATGTGATAACATATTCTTTGCCGGTGAGCTTTTAAGGGGTAAATAAATTTATTTTTAAATAGTATAGATGTGTATTAGAAAACTTCAATACTTTAGATGTGTTTGTAGTTTTTTAAATGTTGTTTAAGGTGAATTTAATTTCTTTTCCTAAAATTAAATGATATGTGGCCCTACCCCGAAATTTCCAAAATGCAGAACACAAATGGGGTTGTTAGTCAAAAGAAAAATTTTACCATGGGCCTCATGCACCACCTCATATTTGTACGAGGCCCCTATTATTTTGACACAAAAGGTTTGTGGATCCCACCACTTAAAATAATTTGCATTTTGATATTCTTTTATTTTCTAAGTTATTAAATTTTTTTTTATTTTTTGGACAAATCACTTTTTTCCTTTTCCTTTTTCTTTTATGGGGTTAATTTTTATTTACTATTTTTTTATTTTTCTTCACTTTTTTTCTCGTGTTACTGTACTAAATAAATTGAAATTTTTATTATTTTGCTTTGTTTTTATTTCCTCCTAATTTATATTTGTTGGTATTTATAAACAAATTAATTTTTTTTTCATTCGACTATGGTGGTAATTTATATTTGTTAATTATGTTCTCTTATTTTTTTGTTAGTATAAAGTATTTTAGGTATTGAAAATTTGAAATTAAATTTCATAAGTAATAAATTTATCTTTCGTAAGTCTATATGATATTATTTATTATGATTTAATATTATTAAAGTCATCTTTAGTATTTAGAAATTAAAGAATCATCACATATTTTTTATTGTTAAGGATATCTCTTGTATAATAAAATTTAAAGTTGATAGGATAAAAAAATGGAGTGGGTCCTACATAAATCTAAATATTGATTTTAATTTTCTTAATACTCTTTTCCTAAAATTTTAGAGTTGCACCATCATTAAATAGACATAAAAATTAAATTAAAATAACTTTTAGAGTTCGTATGAATAGAATTAAAATCTGATCAAATCAACTTTTAATACCTTTTTAACATTTTTAGATGTGTGGTAGAATTAAAAATTACTTATAAAATATTAAAATTTGATTTAAAAAAAGCAAAAAGTGAGACGCTCGGTACCCCCAATTTTTTACTTTTTAGATTAAAATTCTTTTTAGTTTGACAGACATTTACCTTCTTATTCCTTATATTTTTCTTCAATTTCAACAATAACCTAAATTTACAGCTCTTAAATATATTGTTTTTCTTTATTTTTCTCTTTGCCTCTTCTCTCCGTCGCTTTCTTCTTGTTTCCTCTTCATCTTTTTTCTTTGTTTTTGAATTATTAGAATTAAAAATTATATATAATTTAACTTATTTATGGTATTAGCAGGTTTAAAAATATATAAGTCATTTTGATAATAAAAAAGTGTTTAACGACCCTTGTTTATCAAGCACATCCACAACTTATTTTCAGTTTCTACACTTTTATCCAAACATTTATCTGCTTAATTTCTAAACACTTATTTTCAGCTTTTAAACATATAAATTAAAGAGTTAATTTTTAATCCTATCTAAACGTGCTTTTAATCAATCTTAAATAAAAAATATATAAAATATATTAAAGTATTCTTTAACTTTTGTAATTTTAAACATGTCATGTAAACAGTTAAAATTTTTAAAAAATTAGAAAATAAAAAAGACATTCTTTTTTTAAATGAACTTATAGAAAAGTGACATAAATAAATTTAAAAAAAATACTATATAAATTTGATTTGATTGCAAATATCTACAAGTAAGAATTAGGAAGATAAAAAGATCATTAATTTGATTAGTTTCATGAGCACGAAAAAAAATAAAAAGCAAAGATAAAGAAAGAAAAAAAAACAATAAATAAAAATTAATTCTTAAACAAAAAAGCAAAAAATGAGTTGTTTAAACAAAAGAGAAGGTAAAAGAATATGGAGTGAGAAAGAAATTGTTTTGATAAATGAAGTCCATAAAATTTATGTGTTAAAATAATGTATAAATAACGTAAATATCAATTCTTTTGAAAGTAATTACACTTTTTCTAAATTTTTAATTATTTTACTCTCTTTATCTAGTAATATACATAATATAACCGACATATATATAATATTTTATGTATATATTGATATTTTTGTAATATACTTAAAAAATTAAAATTTTTTATAATATTAAAAATATAAATTATGTATTTACGTAATTTTTTAATAAAATAATAGGGGTCTCATATATGGCATGGCGCGTGAGCCCGTAGTAAAATTTTCCGTTAGTCAAACTCCCAAGTATTATAAAAGCTGCTGCCTGTGTAATGCATGGTGACGCGACATTTTTAGTAAACAAATCACCACCGTCCGTCAATAAATGTCGGCCATCGACGTAAGCAACAATTCCATGACAGAGATGGACTTTACTGCCTTTTCATCCCATTCGCCCTCTTCCCTTCCTTTTTCACAATACCTACTTATCACTATTATATATTTTCTCACTTCCACAATAAGTAAATTATTGAATTTTAATATATATATATTAAGAAAAAAATAAAAATATAAATTTATTATATTTTTTTATTTTTACTCTTTTCAAAAAATAAAAACACATAATACATCATTCCTAATATACTTTTAATGGAGGATAAATTTAGAATTTTTTTTTAACATTTATCTTAAATTATAAACCATTCACTTATTTTGAAACACTAAAATTACTCCAACAATTCAATGATTATGAAACATTTATAGGTTTATATTATAAAAGAAAATTGAAATGATTATGAAACATTTATAGGTTTATATTATAAAAGAAAATTGAAAGTATAACTTACTATTATAATTATTATTAAATAATTTAATACTTAATAGTAGTATTATTATATATTATATCTGACATACTTTTGTTGATTTGATATAAACAGGCTGTATCAATAAAATTTTTCTGCTTTGATTACAGTCTTCCTTTGCTGAATTGTCTCTTTTACAATTTTATAAAGGGAAAAGAAATTATTTCCACCTTAAATTATATCCGAAAAATTTAAGATATATTTAAATTATATTAATGACCTATTAAATATTTTAATTATAAAAAAGTGATATTATTACTTCCCGGGATCCACATTCTAAGGCGCGTGTGTTACACTTATTTTAGGCGCGTCCAGCCTATTAAATAACAAAAGTAAACGGCTAAAAACATTAAAGGAAAAGACATCGTTTTCACCCCAAACTATAGTCGAAAATTCAAATCCACACCTAAACTATATAAGTGACCTATTACACACCTTAACTATAAAAAAGTGATACTTCTTACTGACGTGGTGCTGATGTGGCAGCGCATGTAAAACACTATACCACATGCAAATGGTGGTAGCCTAATAGGGTGTAAATAGTTTCACTTTTTTATAGTTTAGGTGTGTAATAGGTCACTAGTATAGTTTAGGTGTGGTTTCGACTTTTTAAGTATAATTTAGGGTGAAAACGATGTCTTTTCCCTTTTGTAAATAAATAATCTGTTTCTCAACATAACTCATTTGATACCATTTAGCCTAACAAAATTTAAAAAATAAAACAGAATGGAGTTAAGATTTTTAAGTTGTGATTTTTTAAATTTTCTAAAATAATAATGTACTGGATTATAAAGAATTTACTTTGACATATTAAATAAACTTTAGATATAATATAAGATTAAGTCCATTTAAATTTGACAAATAAAAAATTGTTAATATTCCATTAATAAGAAATGATAAATATGCAGTAAAAAATGTGAGTATACTGTCCTTGACATTATCATTATCAAACATTATTATTAAAGATACACAAAATATATTTATAAAAAAATAAATTTATTGTAGGGTTTACACAAGTCATCCATGCACTCCCTCTAGTCAAAGTTGAAATGCAAAAAAGAAATTTTCAAATATAGAAAAATATTCATATTGGTCGTTGAGAAATTAAACTAGGAAGGAAATAAAAAAAGGTGCGATCGCAGATAAGAGAGAGAAAAAGAAAAAGAGAGTGCCGTGTAATTCTAGAAGACTGTTTGATTCATAAATATCGCCGGCGAATCTTTTATTTGATATCGCCGGAGATTTGACCGGTGATTTTTGATCGTAAAGACGCCGGAGATTTTCGGTCGGAGTTGAAGAGGAAGTAACAAAAGAAAAAATAGTATAAGGATGGTGAATTCAATGGTGGAAAGAGCAACGAGCGATATGCTAATAGGTCCTGATTGGGCTATGAATCTCGAGATCTGCGATATTTGCAATCACGATCCTGCGTAATGCTTCTCTTTCTCTATACTTTTGTGTGTTTAAAACTTTCTCTTTTTTGGTGGTTTAGGTGACTTGAGATTTATCAATTATCAGAGAGTTGACAGTATAAGTGTTTCAGTGCTTTAGACTGAGTTGAGAACTGGATTTCCAAGTTAGATGTACTCCCTCCGTTCACTTTTACTTGTCTGTCACGTTTCACTTATCGAGAATCAAATTGTATCAACTTTGACCTAACATTTTAGGATTTATTTTTTCAACTTATTAATATGAGAAAGATTGCAACTTATATTATTGGCATAATACATAAATATGCACTTTAATTTGGCTTCAGGTCACATTTATGCCCTCCCAACTTTGGGTGTGCATAAGTGGATTGTTAAACTCGTATAAAGTTGAACGAGTAGACACACATGTACTACATGGCAATTTACGTGAGATTGCCATATAGATGCCACATAGGATGCGTGTGTTTACTTGTTCAATGTGTACAAATTTAACGGTCTATTTTTGTACATGCAAAGTTTGAGGGCATAGATGCGAACTGAAGCCAATTTAAGGGCATACTTATGTGTTATGCCTATGGTATTTTGGTATAGTTGTCGAACAGCTAAGTTTAAATTTAAAATATTAAAATTAATCTAATTCGGTTTAGCTCTGAAGATTAGTTAAATTGACCTTTGTGAAGTGAATGTGGCAAGTAAAAGTGAATGGAGGGAGTAGCACTTAATTAGTTGCTCGTTGAGTTGTTGATGACTTAGCTGAAACTTTAGATGAATGTTTAGTATAATGCCAATTGTGCTATTTAGCAAAAGAAAAGAAACTACTAGTACCTCTGTTGAGAATTGCTTGAAAAGAATATTAATTCGATATTGATTAGGTTAAATCATGTTTGGTTAGGAAGTCAGGGTAGTACAAGTGACATTATGCAAAAGGAAGTGAATGGTTCTGTTGACAGATATGAAATTATTTTTGCACTGTGTACCAGTGAGCGTTAGTGTCATGCTTGTTTAATTGCATGAGTCTTTTTGGGTAGTCGAAGTCTAGTTTAGGGTTTGCATTTCATTTGCATGGGTAAAATATTCTTGTGAGTTTTTAGCTGTTGTCATGATGATCGAAATGCCCCTTCGTTGTCCTAAGTTCATTTTACTTTGTATCTTATGCTATGTAATGCATTGTTTTTCTTAAAAACTCTGACAAGCTGCTTCTCCGAAAATTAATGATAATTCTTCAGTCCATGGCTTTTCTTTGTTGATTGAGTTTGAAAATAGTGTTGTGTAATCTGTTGTTCATATGTATTGTGTAGAATCAATTTAATGTTCTCCTTGTGCCAATAATGTGTGCAAGGAGATATAGCTGATCCATAAACTGAAATGGTTGGCTTACCAGTCCATTGAATTCTTATGATTATTGCCTTGGGTCGACTTTTAGTCCTAGTATCCTAAAAGTTCAATCATTTTTACTTATCAAACCCAAGAAAGGAATCCTTTTTATTATGTTTTCTGACTGTATTGTCAGTGAAAATGCCATTGAGGCGTGCATCTTAGCAAAACCAAACCAACCAATGTTTTGTTTGAGAACACTATTAATTTTTGAAGTTACATGAGTTCTGACTTGGATAAGATGGCAGTGGATAATAAATATAGCCAAACAAAGCGTTTTATTAATCCTTAAGGAATGCCAGAAACCAGTAAATCTCTGCCAAGTCCATGATTTTTGTGGATGGCTGGATGCTAAACTTTCTTTTTTTGGGAGACAAATGCTAAACTTACTTTTTTTTTGGGAGACGAATGCTAAACTTACTTTTATTTGTACCTTGCTTGTTTATAGACATAAGTTTTTCTATGAGGATTTAATATATAATTTTGCTCTGTGGATTTAAGACCAATTGCTTTTGGCAATCATCTCCACGTTTGTCCATTTTGTCTTAAGTTCAGAACTTCATGTCATCATCAACCACACGATTGGAATTGTGGACTGGATCAGCATGTTGTTCCTGTGTGATTCCTTTCAGTCTCGGAGACGAGCAGAAATTGTCTCCATGTTTTGCCCTTTAGTTCATTTTTCAATTCTCTGGTTTTTCAACTTTTTCCTCTAAACTTAGTCTCCCTTCAATCTTTTTAACACAATGCTTCGTCTTTTGTTCCTTTTCAGTTCATAGACCTGAAACCAACAAAATAAGTTAGTTATGCTGTTAAACCTTTACGTAGAAACTACAATTCAAGTAAAAAACGTTAGTTCCCAACTTATCAACCCCCTCAAACTTAAAATTTTACTTATCGTTAAAGAAAATAAACTAACAAGAACATTTTACCATTAAGCATTCAAGTATCAATGACTTCG
This sequence comes from Capsicum annuum, assembly GCF_002878395.1. Classification (NCBI taxonomy): domain Eukaryota; kingdom Viridiplantae; phylum Streptophyta; class Magnoliopsida; order Solanales; family Solanaceae; genus Capsicum; species Capsicum annuum. Next base: position 136,508,353 of record NC_061118.1, read on the forward strand.
TTGGTATCAACAATTTACTTCAAATTACTTGCATTCTCAACAAGTCTTTTCTTTTTTCATACCTCGCCTAAACAAGGTGGACTAACTTAATGAAGAGCATTGATTTGATCTTAAGTTCGCCCATTTAACTGTGAGTGCACCTGACAAACTTCCTATCCCGAACAAACAAACAAAAAAGAATTTTGATTCCATCTGACAGCGCAGCCTGTTCAAATGATTAAATCTGTCCTTTAGCTATACCTGCAGTACACGTGTTCCATGTTTGGAGTCCCTTCTCTGGTTTCCAGGGAGTTTCACCCCATATGCACAGTTTATAATTTTATCACTCCAATTGAGGACAAACTTTACGTTCATTAGATGGAAATCTGGGTATTGTGAAAAAAGGAATTGAAGATGCTTTGAAAAAGATGGCTTTCTGTGTGTCAACTCAAGTTCTGGTACTTACATTTTTTGTTTTGTTGGTCAAAACAAGAACCCGTGAATGGTATAAAATAAATGGCACATTTTCTTATCTCTTTTGGTTAACTGGCAGTGTGATCTTGGCCTTTAGTAAATAATTTCTGTAACATTTCACATCTGTGGTGCTTGGGAGTGTTAATAATATATAGCTTTACCTTTCCCTGTAAAGAAACACATCAAATAGAAATCCAATGAACTAGATTGCAATTGCATCATGTAGTAGTGCTCACTAAATCTCCCTTTTCCTCTTATTTTTTTTTTCTCTTTAATTTTTCTAGTGTTATTGGCTTGTCAATACGGGTATGTGCTTTTACCTTTGAATTGTTTAAAGTCGTTATTGATATTTATGTTCCTTTTGGGTTTACCAGGCAAGCCAAAGATGTCGTGAAGGGAATCAAAAGACGTCTTGGTAGTAAGAATCCCAAAGTCCAACTTCTTGCTCTAACAGTAAGCTTCTAAAGCCGTCAAAATTAATGCTTTAATATCATTCATATGGACCTCGAACTTTTGTGTTACTTTGTCATTCTTTCTTTTGTGTAGGAGATGCTCAGGTGTAAAATTTATGCTACCTCTTTTCTTCAACTATTTCATGTTCATTATTTCTCTCTCTCTCTCTCTCTCTCTCTTGTTAACCATAGTTACGGTTATGTATGCTATATGATCTTTGTCTTTTTTTTTTTCTTTTTTCTTTTTTTAAAACCACATATACATTATAATGGAGTATCCTTGAGGTGGAGTGGTGATATATGACCCTGTGCATCTCAAGCAATATATAATCGGCTACTAGCATGCAGCTTTTGAAAAATAAAAATAAAAATTAGCTATTAGTGAACCGAAATTAAAAAGTTTCCACCAAAGAATAGAGACATTCTTTTCAAAACAGATTAAAAATGAAAGTAAGACAAATAAATTGAAACAAAGGGATTTATTATGTTGTGACAAAACTAAGGATCCATGACACATGAAGTCTATTCTTTCTGGTGACACATAAGGTTGCATTTCCCAAAACTGCTTTTTCCTGTGCTTGCTTATTGCTTAGTGGTTTCTTAATTTTGTAGTTTATTAGATTATCTGTTGAAAATATGGATGTTTAGTTAATGGTTCCTACACCCAAAAATGTTGCCTAGTGGTCTATAAAATGGAGAACCATGAGTTCTCAGTTCACGTTCAGCGGAGGCAAAAAGCACTAGATGATTTCTTCTCATCTGCCTAAGTCTTAGTGGACAGAGTTACTTGGTACCCGTGCTGTCGGGTGGTAGCAGGTACTCTGTGAAACTAGTCGGATGTACACAAGCTGCCCTGAACACCACCATAATAAAAAAAGATGTTTAAATGGTTCTTGTAAGGAAGTTACGAAAGGATGTTTGAATGCCAATGCTCATCTACGAGTAGAATGGTTAAAGATATTATTTATATTGTTGTACATTTTGGCTCTAGAGTGCTCTCTCAGTACTAAGGCTTTGTCCTTGTCCTTGAGAATTCTCTTGCTTTATTTAGTGGTTGTTACCTTATCGATATAACCCTAGTATGGAACTAGCCGAACTTGCAATGAACTCACAACAGTTAGAGAATGCTACAGTTGTCCCTAACAGGTTGTGTTAAGGTTTCCACCTTCCAAAAAGGTTTATATGATCCCGAGTTACTTCACCCATTGCTAAGGTTTTGAGTTGAATGCTTAGATTCTTTAGCCTGGTAACTGAGTGAAACTTTGGTGAGCCCCTTTCCACAGTTACTTATTATCTTTATGTTTGATAAATATGGGCTTTTCAATCCCTCATCTGAACTCATGGAGCATTACCTGTTGAACCTTAATTGTTCTCCCTCGATTCTAGGCCTGCTACTGACGAACCTCCTTTCTCTCTCCTTCTGGAAAATGGGAAAAAATCTACATGCAGAAGGTGTTGAAGAATGCTGTACTTATATCTTATTGGTTGTGTAAAGGTTTCCAGTATGATCTCGAGCTACTTGACCCATCTCCTTAAAGCTTAGGGTTGGATGACTAAATTCACAAAAAGAGGTCAAATTATAGTAAATATTGTTCATTACCCGGGGGTGGTGGTGGTGGGGTGTGTGTGTGTGTGTGTGTTGGTTTCTGTACAGAACCAAATTGTTCTGAAACCACTATATGATAAATCGATTTATGTTTGTCATTTTCTACTACTATGAAATTTTCTAAGTAAGCCAATTTAATACTAGGAAAGAAAAGTTTCAGGAATAGGAAATAATTGATCGATGAAGAAGGCTGGAATCTTGATTTCACTTAATGTTTGTAACTATGACGACGACAACAACATGCCCAGTGTATTCCCATAAAGTGGGGTTTGGCAGGGTAGAGTGTGAGTGTATGCCGTCTGTACCACTACCTCAGGGGTGATGTAGAGAGGCTGTTTCCGATAGACCCCCGACTCAAGAAAAAGCAGTCGTAATTTGAAACTAAGGTCAAGTAATTTATTTTCCACGCTTAATCATTCTCACTTTTATATGAATGCCCCTCTCAATCACGTTCAACTATTACAAGTTATCTAATTAATGCACTCCTTGCTCTTATGCATCTGGTTGAGCTCTTGTGATGCGTTAAAATAAAGAAAGCTTTACCATTTGGTTGGGTTTCTAGAATTGAACAGGATTCCTTTCAGTTGTCTGTACCACCACAATTGGATTCATACACTGTTTTCCCTTTCTGTTAAGATCTAGTGGGTAAGGATATCATGGTTTAGTAGAGTCATGGAAATTCTACAATTTTGTTTGGTTAACTGTATTTCTTTCACTAGTGACCAAAAATATATTTACAACCATAACAGTGCAGTCTAGGACTAACTGCTACCTCTAATTTCCTATCACTAACCTGCTTCTAACTAAAGCATGGAAAGAAAACAAGCAGTTTAGGACTAACACTAGATACAAGCACTCTATAACAAGGATACACATCTAATCTTTGGAGTGTAGGCTGCCACTTAGCTATGGTTCTTCCTCGAATGTGAATATGTTGAACCACCTCTTTCAATACCTTGTCAGCTTCCATCCTTCTATGTAGAAATCTGCAGTTGTTCCTCTCTCCATATCATTGCAACAATCATAGCAAAAGCAACCGTAGAGACTTCTGCTAATCCAGTTTGCTTCTTTGCAAGTGCGTTTACCCAATGTACCTCAGAGTTCCAGTCGAGGATAGGTCTTTGGAATCCCAAGCACACACACAAGCGATGCCACATAGCTCTAGTCATAGCACATTCGAAGAACAGATGATCAAATGATTCCAAAGTTTGACCACAAAAGATACAATCTATAGGAATCTGGATGCCAAACTTGAGCAATCTATCCACAATTGCCAGCCTCTTTTGCACAGCTAGCCATAGTATAAATTTGAACCTAGGCTGAATCCTGTCTGCATAGTAAGATTCTTCCAAGCAGCCTTGGGATATTGAGGTACCAGATAGGTGTACATCTTATGTATAGAGAACTTTTCCCCCTGCATCTCCTTTGAAAACACTGTTTGCAAATCACCAGGCACGACTTGACTTTGTATAATCCACTCCCTAGCCTCCAATATCTTCGTCACTGCCCAAGAAACATTCTTGAGTATTAGGACTGATTCTATAAGTCTAGTTTTTATGGAATATCCATGTATCCATTGGATCCACAGACATTCTTTCTGCCTAGTCACATTCCACAATTGCTCGAGTATATCTGCTCTATTCCACATACATAGATTAGTAATATTTAATCCACCAGCAGCCAGAGGTTTGCATACTGAGTCCCAAGAAACCAAGGCCATCTTGGATACTGATACAGAACCAGCCCATAGAAAAGCTCTATAGAGTTGTTCAATGGTCTTAATAACTCTCTTAGCCATGAGAAACATCTGTGCCCAGTAAGCTTGTACACCAAAGAGGACTGACTTTATGAGCTGCACCCTTCCTGCATAACGACATACCCAGTATATTCCCACATAGTAGGGTCTGGGGAGGATAAGTGTACGCAGTCCATGCCACTACCTCGGAGGTGAGATAGAGAAGCTGTTTCCGATAGACCTCTTGCTCAAAATAAAAGAAGTTCATGTAGAAATGGTAAAGGAACAAGATACAACAAATATTTAACATAGCAAATAAAAACATAAACAAAACTACCACCAAGTAATACTGCAAACGAACAATTCAAAATAACAGATCTCACCAACGATTTAAAACAAAACTATCACTATATACTAGAACTAATAACAAGGATGCATACCATCCTACTAACCTTCCCATGATCTGCTTCCTCCACACTCTTCTATCTAGGGTCATGCACCCTTCCTGCATAAGATAGCATTTTGCAGTCAACAAGTAGTCTTGACGGTAATTTTCTCTTTCAATGGCATAGACTGAGCAACATTCAACTTCTTTGAAACTAAAGAAATTCCTAAGTATTTGAAGGGGAGAGTCCCTTCAATGAATCCCAATTCATTCAGAATTTCCTTTCTTTGTATGATCAGCAACACCAACAATGTAGGGTGAGCTTTTATCAAGCTTGGCCTGCAGCCCCTAGGCCTTAGAGAATTTCATGAAAGCACCATTTAACAATTGCACAGAGAGTAAGTCAGCTCGATAATATATTAAAAGATCATCTGCAAAGCAGATGTGAGTGCTCCCCAGTTTCCAACATTTGGGATGAAAATTGAAGTCTCTATTCTCAATCATTTGTTTCATTTCTCTCCCCAGATATTCCATTGAAAGGACAAAAAGGTAAGGATACATAGATCTCCTTGCCTTATTCCTCTTTTAGCTGCAAGAGGGGCTGTTAGACCTCCATTAATCAACAAGGAATAAGAAACAGTGGAGATGCACTCCATGATCCACTGGATAAATCTGGCAGGAAAACCCATATCAACTAACAATTTATGAAGGAAGCTCCACTCCAAAGTGTCATAAGCTTTCCTCGAGTCCACCTTAAGTATACACCTAGCAGAGAGCCATTTTTTGCTGTAGCCTTACAATCTCATAACTCAGCAAAATGTTATCAATTATACTTCTCCCTTCAGTAAAAGCTGATTGAGAGCATCCAACCAGGCCTGAAATATAAGATTCTTGAGTCTTCTGGTGATCACCTTAGAAATGATCTTGTATAGTGTGGTTCAATATGCAATAAGCATATAGTCCTTGACCTTTGTAGGGTACAGGATCTTTGGGATTAAAGTGATAGCTGTGACATTTATAGTAGGCCAAAGCTTTCCAGTCTGAAAGAAGTGTTCCACAGCAGCTAGGACATCATCTTTAACCAAATCCCAGTTTCTTATAAAGAATTCTATAGGAAAACCATCCACCCCAGGGGCCTTACCTCTTGGCATTGCCTTATAGCTTCTAGAATCTCAATATCAGACAACTCTTTGATCAGTTCTTTCTGTTGTTGTACTGTCAAACTGCCAAACGGACTCCTGACTTAATAATCATAGAGTTCAAACAAGGCATGTCAGTAGAGTTTGCACCCATTAATCCAGAAAAATTGAGATAAACTCTTGTTCAACCCGCAGAGGGTCTGTGAGCTTCACTCCTGCCTCAGTATATATGGATGTGATAGTATTATTAGAGGATCTAATCTTCCATTGTGCGTGGAAATAGCTTGTATAGAGTCACCACATTCTATCCAGATAGCTCTATCTTTCTGTCTAAGAACTTGCTCCTCAATGTTACTCCAGTTCTCAACCTCCATCACCCCCTGCCTCTCCTCCTCAAACAAATCAGTATTCAGAAATCAGAACCTGCCCCTGTAGTTGGGTTTGGATGATATTAAGCTTTCCCCAAGCCAAGCACAACTTTCGTTTGTAGGAAGCCAAATAAGTATTAATCTCCTTTGAGTGTAGTCTGAGCTGCTTTGTTTGGGTGTCTGATATACCTCTTGTATATGGCCAAGATGACCTTGATATTATCAATGAAATCTTTTACTTGATTAAAAAGAAGATTCTAAAATTCATGAAGGAATATCAAAATTGATCCACTGTTGCTTTAACATTCTTTTAACTCAGAACTCCAGCCTATCAAATCAATAAGTTGATTGGACATAATAATTTGAGTTCCCATTTTTCAGTTGTTAGAAACAATTGTGAAGAATTGTGGGGATATTGTCCATATGCATGTTGCTGAGAAAGATCTCCTTCATGAGATGGTGAAAATTGTAAAGAAGAAGGTGACGTCTTGCTGACTGTCAAACTCCCTTATGTCTTCTTTGAACCTTTTTCTTTCTTCACAAAGTTAAGGCATCTTTATGTACTATTTTGTAACAGCAACCTGACTTGCATGTCAAGGAAAAAGTATTAATTTTGATAGACACGTGGCAAGAAGCATTTGGAGGACCAAGGGCAAGATATCCACAATTTTATGGCGCATACCAAGAGTTGCTGGTAATTCTTCTACTGTTATTGGTTTTAATTGTGTAGCTGCATGTAATAGTTATTCATCTCTTTATTAATCAAAACAATTAAGAAAAGAAACAAGCTCAAAAGGTAAAGAGAAGTACGAAACAAATATGAAGGACTATTCCCATTTGCATTTTATGGACTGTTTGGCTGGAAAGGAACAAGACATGCTTTGAGGGGAAAAGACCACAGATTGCTAGCGTTAAAAATAGATGTATCAAAAACCTTTTTTTTTGTGTGTGTGTGTTATAGCAGTAATCTAGATAGGATGGACGGACCAATATTTGGATTTTCTGAATCTTTTAAGGGGGAATATGCTGTATGTATGTGGAGATGTTGTTGCTTTGTCTTGTACTTGGTCTTGTACCATCTTGGTACCTCCTGAATAAAAATTTTTACCCATCAAAAAAGAAGAAAAGAAACAAGTTACTGGTTTCAAAAAACAATTATGAAAGAAACTGGGTCAGTGGGTGATAGTTCAGTTTTCTAGCATATCATCCAATCAGCTGCTAATTAGTCTGGGGTCGAGTTGCTGCATAGCACTTGTTGGAGGAATTCATATCACCAAACAGTTCAATGATTGCTAAAGTTCCAATTAAGGCGCTTATTGAACCAAACTTCCAGCTTCCACCGCACGTATTTTGTTCATTCAAGTTTTCATGCATGTCATTCCTTTAGCATTTTGTTTCTCCTCAAAATGGAGTTTTAACATACTGTTTGACGTTTCAGCGCATTGGAGCTGTATTCCCTCATAGATCAGAGAAATCAGCCCCCGTGTTCACACCCCCACAAACACATCCGCTGGCGTCATACCCACAGAATCTCCGGAATCCTGAATCTGGTCAGGAAGCAGCTGAGTCTTCCGCAGAGGCTGAATACCCAGCCTTAAGGTGAATCTTTTATTTCTAACTCTTGAAAGAAGTTAGACTTAGTAAGTTATTTACTATGATTTCTTTCCTCCTTTTTCTTGTCCTGTTGCGGAGCTGTCAGCAGGTGCAGTTAATATAATTGATGTTCAAAAGCGAGAATGGAGAGCCAGTTTTTGCGAATACTTCTCGTATTCTCCTACTTGTCCCTGCACAACTTTTTTGATGAGTGATTTCTTTGTGCAAGCCTTGACATATTTTGATGTTTGAGCTCAATGCCTCAACCAAATGTAAATTTAGGCAGGTGATACAAATGTACATGTCCAATGACAATGGGGAGCCATCAATCTGATGACAATGTAATAAAGAATTGAAGAGAACTTAGTATTAATTTCCTCCATCAGCAATGATACTCTATTGCCAAAATGTAACTGGTGAATAACCTTAGGACTGGTTGCTGGTATATATCTTCCTTTTTGTGCAATATCTGCCAAGGATCTTGATCCATTTTCGTTGAGTTGATCCAAATATCTGGTAGAATTGAAAAGTGGTAGGATCATAGCAGGTACACTGTAGGATCACTAATGGAGTTTTAGGATCAATAATCTCCGGCTACTTCGCAAATCATACTAGTTTTCTTCATTTTGATGTATTTTGTGAGTTGTGACATACTGATATCCAGATTTTTGGTTACGCAATCAAAGATTAATTGCTCATCTGTAAATAGAAACAATAACGTATATCTGAATATCCATTATCACGTCTTCTTTTTATTTCAGCATTTATATTTGAAATGCTAATTAGGGCAGAAGACTAGGGCCGGTTTGGGTCGCTAGTGTAGGGAATTACTTGGTGGGGGTTTTATTCCTGTTATGATTCCGTGTTCCATGTTTTATTACGAATCTGTGTGCTTTCCTCTGTTTTCTAATACTTATGGGTGCCGTATTTATGTTATGTAATCTAGTTCTGTGCTTTACTATGAGTTTGTGTGGTATCTCGTGACTTGAGCCGGGGGTCTATCGGAAACAGTCTTTCTACTTCTTTAGAGGTAGAGGTATGGACTGCGTACATCTTACCCCCCCAGACCCCACTAGGTGGGAATACACTGGGTTTGTTGTTGTTATATTTGATATGGATATATGTCTTTGATTTGTGTTGGTATCTTTCTTCTGTGATGCATTATCATATCTAAGCTTGATGTTAGTTGTTTAGATATGTTATATGTCTCTGATTTGTGTTGATATCTCTCTTCTGAGATGCATTATCATATCTAGGCTGATGTTAGTTGTTTAGACTTATTTGAACTCATTTATGTTGTCCTTCTAATGTTAATATATTGTAATTGACTAATTGTTATAACCTGTTTCTGGTAAGATCTTGTGAGCGTTATTTGAGGTTGACTCTGCTGCTAAACTTCTGAAACAGAGACTCTTATATCAAAACCCCCCTCGCCTCCTCCTTTCCACGCACCATATTATATTTTTATGTTGGAAGATGCCTTTCTGTTTGGTAAAGGGAAGCTAGATGAATGATTTGCAGCTGCTGGCGAATGGCATTTAATACCTGTACCGCTTATCTTTCAGCTGCTAGGCTTGCTGTGGTAGTTAATGCCCATTTTCTTTTTTTTTTTTTGTGTTGCTAGCTTGACGGAGATCCAGAATGCACGTGGTATCATGGATGTCCTTGCTGAAATGCTGAGTGCATTAGATCCTGAAAACAAAGAGGTAGCGTCTTGCTTGTAGCATGTTTTGTGGGTATTATTCAACATTAAGATATTCTTACTCTAATGCAAATTGGGAAGGGTAAAAATGTCGCGGTGTATTGTCGTCAACTCTCATAGTTGCACCTTCCAGAAATATTTACCTCTAAGTAGAACACGGGATATTTGGTGTTGAAATTTCCTAAATTTGTTATAGTTTTTCTTTTGTGCTGAAATATTATCTGTTTTTTGCTGAGTGGACGCTCTTTGTTCACTGCGATATGTATTTACTTTTCGGCTTACAGGGGCTGAAACAAGAGGTGATTGTTGATTTGGTGGAACAATGTCGTACCTACAAACAAAGAGTAGTACACCTCGTAAACTCAACTACGTAAGGCCTTGTTTTACTCAGACTATTTCTCATTAAGTGCTTTCCTCTAAATCTTGGTAGATTTGTCAAAAATTTAGATTTTTTTGGGGTTAGAGAATGCTGAACATTTGTTTGATCTCTTAGGATTACTGAAATTAATCTCTTGTTTTAGCTTGTTACTACCTTTTTGGAGGTCTTCAACTTACCTTAATGCTGAGGAATACAACATTACTAGTGTCAATTTTTTTTTTTTTTTTGAGTTTTTGTTGGTACTATATCCATATTGATTAAGTGGAACTGATGGGGAAATTAGGGTTCTGTTCGGACATATTAAAATTTTTCCTTCTTTTTTTTTTCAAAAAATATTTTCAAATCAATGTTTGTTTAACAAATTGTTGCTCCTACAATTTTCCAACTCCTACTCCAACTTGAAGTTAGTTTTCAAGTTTGAGAGAAGTGTTGCAAACGAGGGTTTCAAAGTAAGTTTTTTTTTCATTCTCGAAACTTCAACATCTCTTCAAATGAAATACATGTCCAGACGCAACTTTAAGTGGACAGTTTGGAAGGAAAGGAACTGAAGATGTTTTGAAGATAAACAGAGCAGTCTACAGGAGTTTAAGATAAACAGAGCAGTCTACAGGAATTTAAGTGGACAGTTTAAGATGATGTTTTGCGTATATTTTTGATGTTATAGATTATTCATAGGAGGTACAAACTGCTGAAATTATGTAAGTTTGTAGTACTTTTGAAGGGGGACTACATATTTTGATGTGCTATACCTGTGGATATATAGAAAAATACTGCCATTTCCCCCCCTCCCCCCCAAGAAAAAAAAAAAAAAAAACATGTTCAAATGCAACTTCAATTTTCAAATACCCTTTTCATTTTAACTTCAAATGCTACTTCTTCTTTTTCCAAATCTTATCCAACTCATGGTCCGAACTCCTACCTGGATTTCCGAATATTGTGGGCTCAACAGAAGCTCTAAAAAACTAAACCTTCAGAATCAAATCTGGGAAAAATTGTGTTAACTGAACCAAATAAAGCAAAAGACACTTAGTTAGGCCGTTTAGATGTTTTGAAAGCAGAGAAACCTCTTATCACATGTTGTTATTCTATAGAATACCAGTAGTCCACAACATCCTCTTAAGAAGTTAATGGCGTCTCTAACAGGGTGTCAGTTAATTCAACTTTGAAGTTTAAACAAACAAGCCAAACACACTTGCTAGGACATAGATGTTGATATCGTAATTAGTTTGGATACATGGTGTTGATAGTCTTTTGGAATCTTGAATTTAACTGTCACGTGACCATGAATCCAACAAGTGGGAGTGGTGGAACTGGTTTTTAACAATTATTTCATGGCCTCTTCATAAATTGAGTGGTTTACAATAGGCTAAAGTATAGAAAATGTCTGAAGGCCTGATGTGACTTTTAAGTGCAAATAATAATCAAAGCATGAGGGTTTGTGAGGAAAGGCACTAATGAAGAAAACAAAATTTTTTATATGTAATGCAAGAAAATGTACTTCTAAACTCGAACAATAAATTTTGGATGCAGATTTGAAAAGCTATAACTAAGTGAAAATTTTGAAGCCAAAATCGTGTCAATCAAGTTCAAAACCAATTTGATTAGGTAATAGGACGATGTTTTAAGTTTTCAATGACTTAACCTTTCCTTTACCAAATTTCTAATTGCTTAGAGCCCATTTGGATTAGCGGAATAAGAAAATAGGTTAAGCACTTTTGAAGTATTGGAACTGAATTTTAAAAAGATGCAGTTATGTGTTTGGTTAGAAGTGCTGAAGCTGAAAGTAAGCCATTGTTGTGTTTGGTAAATATGTTCTAATAAGCACTATTTATATTAAAATGACAGAGTTGTCCTTAAAGCTATTAACACTAAGATTGAACTGATTTTTTCCATCTCTAGCTTCTCCTATCTGCTTTTGTAAGTGAGTTTTTGAAGATGTTGAGATAGAAGTACGTGTAATAAGCATATTATCTGGGGCCGAAAAATCTGCTTGCATTATGGTGTGAGATTGTGTTGTTGTCAATGACACACCTTTTCCTGTGAAATTTGTCACTGATTGGACTTGTGCTTAATGGTTTGAACGTTTCGCTAGCCCAAGGTAGTTGCACTCTCTTAGTAATAACAACAGCATAGGGGTTCCACTGTTGATCTAAGAAACATTATTTCTGTAATGATGCTGACCTTGTTGAATGGTAGGACAGAACTTTATTCTTTTATCTAGCCTTTGTAAGTGAAAGTTGGTAAATGGTGTCTCTTCTGAAGCTAGGAGTGAAAGCAGTTGCAGTCTCTTTAGATAGTGGCCGAATGTGCATGATGATGTCAGCAGAAGGAGCAGAAGACGGAAGGATGTAATCTAATTATCTAAAAAATGGAGGGAAAAAAAAATTAAGACCAGCAGGAGCTTAGCTTTTGGATATTTTGTCGGTTATCAACATTTCTCGTTTTTATTAAAAAGTGTGTAGTTTTCTTGACAATCTGTCAAAATTATTCTTCGATATTTGATACATGATTTTCAAATTTATTGGATGGTTCTGATTGAAACTTGGAAAGTTTTGGCCATTGTTTCGGTAAGTGAGACAAGCATTCTCATTAACGCTCTGTAGCATGATGTTCTTTAGAGAGTGAACGCTTGAGCCCTGTTGACGTGGACTCTTCAAGTAGTCAAAGTTTGTTTTGATTGTTGCTTGCTTCAGATGGTCTGGAATAATTTTAACTTTTAGCAGTAAGACTATAGGTTATGAATTAGTTAATAGAGTATTGCCCACTGTTTGCATTTGCAATTTGGGATTCTCTGTCGGGTAAACTGAGAGCGGGGGGTCTTCTGAATTTATTGATCAGCGTCTTTTCTTTCTTGTCATGCTGAAGTAATAGACTCTTTTATTTATTTATGAGTCGCACAGGTGAGAATTCCTTTTTCTAGTGAAAGAGGGTAACTCTAAATAATTTGTTGAAACTTCTGACTTATTTCATGTGGGTAAGTCATTGTTGGGAAGAAGAGAAGTAAAGGCTAATCGTTTCTATGCCATCTCTTGTCCTTGTTTTTGCAGTAGAAGTTCTAGTAATGCAATATTTTATCAAGCATTACAAATTTGCTGGACTGGCCATGATATTAGAACTTAAATCGAATCTCTTATTCTTATTCCGAGTCTTGCTACATTTCCACCCTGCTCTGCTGTCTTTATTATGGAGCATTTGGTTGTGATTCCTGTGGGATCCTTACATTTACCTGATGCAGGGATGAATCACTGCTCTGCCAAGGGCTAGCGCTGAATGATGAGTTGCAGCGTGTATTGGCCAAGCATGAAGCTATTGCTTCCGGAACTTCTGTTAAAGTGGAAAAACCAAAATCAGAACCATCTCAACCTCTTGTAAATGTTGATGCTCCGCTTATTGATACCGGAAACAGCAAACAACCAGACCAAGGGTAAACTAATAACTATTATTTGTAGCGTATTCTTATTTGACCTCAAGTAGTATACATGGATTTTCTAGATTGAAATGTTAAATTGTTATTGCCTAAAATGAGTGACCTTAAAATTATTATCAACTGGATTAGGATTTTATCAAGGTTCAAAAGTCCTCTGCTATTACAACATCGATGGAAGTATAGGACTTTTTCTTTGAGATGTAGAATTTTCCTATTCAGTGCTAGGTGCTTGTACTTTAAATAAGCAAATCCCTTCCCCTTCCCCCAAAGAGCAGGGAATATGATAGAAAAAATTCTGGGTATTCATTTTAGGTTTTGAGTCGTAGTCAGATGTGAAGCAATCTTTTTCATTTAAGTCACGTGGTGTTTTTTCCAGATCTACATCAAGTGCTAGCTTAGGGACACAGTTGCTTCTTCCTGCTCCTCCATCAGCTAGCAGTCCATCAACAACAACAACAAAAGTTGACCCGAAAATCGATCTTCTAAGTGGAGATGACTTCAGCTCGCCTACACCTGAGAATGTCCTGGCCCTTGTTCCTGTTGGTGGAGAACCTCAGCCTGCAAGTCCTGTTTCACAGCAGAATGCCCTTGCTCTTGTTGACATGTTTTCATCACCCAGCAACTCACAATCTCCATATTCAGCTGGCCAGACACATCCTTCGTCCCCTCAATTTCGGCAACAGAGTTTCAATTCTCCCCAGCCAGCTTTGTACCCAAATGGAAGTGTCCCTGGAACAACATACACACAAAGCTCTAATGCGGCCTGGAACGAACAGATATCACAGCAACAGCAGTCAGCTTCTCCAGTTTATGGTGCATTTCTTTGTCCTTCTGCATGCTTTCTGTTTTACCTCCAAAAAAAAAAAAATCTGCATTCATTCTGTTCGAATATAAAGTTCTATAGAAATGTTTATTCTGTTAGCTAGTTTGAATTCTTCCTCAGAATTTATCTGTATTAACTGAAAAGACCTGGCGACCATTAGTTATATTAGTGAAGCGTTAAACAGGGATATGCTGAAGTACAGTGTGTGTTTGAATTTGGTGTGCTCATGTGTAAAACCCAATTTCTGAACAGGTCATATGTATTGCCTGAATTGTACGACCTCTTGTTCATTCAGTTTCTGAATGATTACTCACATAGAGCTTGTCCAATTTCTGGTTAGGTGGCCAAAACAGTGCTTTTCCACCTCCTCCATGGGAAGCTGAGGCAGCAGAGAATGGCCAAATAGCTGGGAATCCTCATGCTCAACCGATGCAAAGTAATCAGTTGCCAGGTAGTCCACATGCTCCACCAATGCACAACAATCAGCTAATGTCTGGTAGTTCAAATGCTTTATCAATGCAAAATACCCAGCTGATGGCAGCTAACAGCCAACAATTGGCTGGTGGTTCACATGTTCATGGTATGTATGCGCAACCGATCACTGGTGGACAGCCTGCCATGATGAACCAGGCTATGCAAAACAATCAGATGGTGGGCTTGCTTCCTCAATCAATCCAAGGTGGGCAATCAATGGGTATGTTTCCGCAACAAATGCCACCTGGGCACATGGCTTATATGTATGCCCAACAACAAATGTATGGTAACCAAATGGCTGGTTATGGCTATGGTTATGCCCAAGCACAGAACACCCAGTTTCTTAATCAGAGAATGTCTGGGCTCTCCGTGAGGGATGAGGGTGTCCTAAATAATTCGTCCTATCCAGTTTCAACTCCTTCGTACGTACCATCTGGAAAACCCTCAAAGCCAGAGGATAAACTATTCGGAGACCTTGTTGACATTTCAAAGTTCAAACCTTCCAAAACCACTCCTGGCAGAGCTGGGAGCATGTGACAGTGACTGGTTTCTGCATCTTTTTTACTTCAATATAATTCTCACATCTATTTAGTAATCAAGCTTCTATTGTTTGTTCTGACTGTTTCTTCAACACTTAGTTTTCACACATTGTTCCTTTTAGTCCATACGCATTTAATGGTTCTTGTGTACATTTCTTGTAGAGAGTGAAACCAAGATGACAAAGAAAGTCGGTGAACCTCTTTTTTTTTGCCATGCTTGAATATGTATAGAATGTCTTCATTTATGTTTTTTGTGCAGCTGGGTGCTGTTATAATTTGTCGTGATGTTATTTGTGCTTTTACCTGGAAGCTTTTACAAGCTATGTAAACTTCTGTGACCTATCGGTAAGAGCTTATGGCTCACCAGGGAAATATTGCATTAATGCCTCGCCTGAAAGAATTTTTATAGTAAGATGACCCATTGTCGTCCATTGTTTGCTGAGCTACAACACGGGAAGTTATCTTCTACTGTGTCTTGGCTGTTTTACGTTTTGGTATTTGTTTCTTTCTACTCAATTCCTTCCCTTTAAATGGAAGACGAAGATATTATTCTGCAGTGTGTAAACTGGTTGGTCAACTTATCATGCTTCTGAAGTGAGATGTCGGCAGGTGCTTCTATCAGCCGTTCATACTTCCCTTGAGGTGCATTAAGACCTCGTAAGGCTGTATATCTTCTGGTTTATAGGTCTTGAATAACCCAGTTGTGGAAAATTTGCTAGCATTAT
The DNA here is from genome assembly GCF_002878395.1 of Capsicum annuum. Lineage (NCBI taxonomy): Eukaryota > Viridiplantae > Streptophyta > Magnoliopsida > Solanales > Solanaceae > Capsicum > Capsicum annuum. The sequence goes on from NC_061118.1 coordinate 136,524,153, forward strand.
GTGTAGGTGAAGATGTTAATGGTTTGTAGCTGCCAAGATGTTCCCTAGATTTTACCATACTGGTGACTGGTGTATGTTTTCTTCTCCCAGTGGACTATGATCAACATTCAACTGAGGAATTTCCTTCTTTTATATATCTAACAATCTCCTTGAAATGAAAAGAACATACAAAATAGGCCTCTATGAATATTTTTATGTTAGTATGTATATTATTACTGTTATTTATGGGGCAAGTGAATCGGAGTAGTCCGTTATTAAAAAATTAAAGAAAAAACTGAGTACCTGTGTAGAAACTGACGGTGTAGTCAATTGTAGTTACAATTGCACTGAATTTATTGTCTTCAATATTACGGATGAAAACTTTGGTGCAAACTGAATACATGCGTTGAACATCGAATTTTCAAACGAACTGCCTAATCGCTATGGAAACCTCTTTCGTTGAGCTCGCAGTACTAAATGAATTATTTTGTCAATGTTGTTTTATTTATTTGAAACTTAATTCCATATATATATATATATATTCTCAACCTTTTAATAAGGTATCAGCCAGTACATTTGTTGTACCTATCAACTCAACCAATTAGCGTACCCATCATGCATACAAGTAGCACGTGAAAATTTTACGCACGAAATGTTGCAAGTTTTGACTCCAATTAATACTTCCTTCCTTCGATCACTTTTACTTGTCATATTTAGCTTCTCAAGAGTCAAATTGCATGAACTTTGATCAATATTTTAAGATTTATTTTAGCTTCTTGAGAGTCAATTGCATGAATTTTGATCAAACATTTTAAGATGAATTTTTTGATCATATTAATGTGAGAATGCTTGCAATTTATAGCATTTTTCGTATAGTTTCAAACATATAAAATTAAAATTTAGAATATTAAATTAATCTACTTCATTTTAGCTTTGAATTTTAGTTAAATTAATTTTCATAAAGCATAATGTGACAATTAAAAATGAACAGAGAGAATATGCGGAATAAGATATTTAAGGTGCATAGTTTTGTGAGTTTCAGTTGAAAGTAGTACTCCCTTCGTTCCTAGTTGTCGTCCTTACTAAAATAAATATTTCTTAATACTTGTCATTTTACAAAATCAAAACATAATTACTTATTTTAAGATTTATTTTAGCTTCTTGAGAGTCAATCTGCATGAATTTTGATCAAACATTTTAAGATGAATTTTTTGATCATATTAATGTGAGAATGCTTGCAATTTATAGCATTTTTCGTATAGTTTTCAAACATATAAAATTAAAATTTAGAATATTAAATTAATCTACTTCATTTTAGCTTTGAATTTTAGTTAAATTAATTTTCATAAAGCATAATGTGACAATTAAAAGTGAACAGAAAGAATATGCGGGATAAGATTTTAAGGTGCATAGTTTTGTGAGTTTCAGTTGAAAGTAGTACTCCCTTCGTTCCTAGTTGTCGTCCTTGCTAAAATAAATATTTCTTAATACTTGTCATTTTATAAAATCAAAACATAATTACTTATTTTTTTTCAGCTTTACCCTTAGTCATAAATATGGAGAGATCAATATAATGCAAAAGGAGAAGTAATAAATAGAGATTAGTTAATAGTGAGGGTAATTTACTCAATTTAGCATGTAATTAATGTTTTTTATAATGGTAATTTACTCAATTTAGCATGTAGTTAATGTGTTTTTTAAGGGGGAATGAGTCCAAATTAAAATGACGACTATATTGAAGGAAGTAGTTGGAAGTAATATTTGTAGGTGTCATTTGCAAAAAATTAATTCCGTTGCCGGGACTTGAACCCGGGTCTCTCGGGTGAGAGCCGAGTATCCTAACCAACTAGACTACAACGGATGACGACCATTAGTTTGCACTAAACAAATATATCGTGTAGTTGTTAACCATCCCTTATCATGTTTTCCATGTTACCAAATACCAAGTTGAACCATATTCCCCTCCTCCCCCCCTCCAAAACCCCCCAACTCACGCCCCTCTTGTGTTTTATTTAATTTTTTTTTCCTCATTATCGTACATCAAATCTGATCTCTTGTAAAATCTATTTTTTTTTTTGTCTTGAGGTTTTGTTTCCTTATCTGAATTATAAAAAGATGTATGCATTTGATATTATCTCTAAAATTAGCAATGAATCATTATTCATTTTCTTAACATCTGAACGGATTTCATTGAACCCATAACTTTAATTAATATGTGGCTATATATATATATATATATGTATGTATATACATACATACATATATATATATATACATACATACATATATATATATATACATATATATACATATATATATATATATATACACACACAAAAATATACAAACCCATAACTTTTAATGTGCAATGCAAACCCATAACTTTTAATGTGCAATGGATTTTGATGGTAAAAACATAAAAATCAGAACTATTAAATTTAAATTCTGATTCTCACTTCTGTCCATAATGCATAAAAGAAATACCATTAATTTACTCGGTGTTGTTTGTTTGATGAAATGTATTTGAAAAGCTAGCGATAGTATTGTTGTATTGGTAGATAATGACTGAGACACCATGTATTTGCATTAATAAAGATTATAACTAATCCTAATCATTCAAATCGTAATGGTTAAGTTTGTTTATTAAAGTTTGAATCTTAATTAAGAGGTGCATTTTTTTTTCTTCAAAAAATTAATGAGTCTCTAAATATGAGTATGACTGATTAAGATTTACAATAAATTAAAGTCTTTAAGATTGTTAAAGATACCTAATCAAAGATTGCAGTAAACTAATTCCATTTGTTCACCATACCGTCGTGGTTGCGTACTATTACAAATCACTATTCGCAATTACCGCTATCGATTATCACTATATTCTGTCAGCTATTATCATAATATCATCATTTATTGCCATTAGTTATCACCATTATCCACGACAACTATTAAATGTTCTCAATCACCACCTACCAACACCATTGTTAGCCACCATTACCATCTTACTTTCATATAATTTTTTAAAAATATTTTATTGACATAGCATTAGATTAGATTAGTATCTTATTAAAATTTATTCATTAATTTTTAAACAAACACAATAATTATATATATTTAGATGTTGAGAAATCAAATAACCATGATCTTTTAGTCTAACATTTTAATACTTCGATATATATTCAAATTCAAACTTTTAAATATTAATATATACATCTTAATATTTTCATAATGTATTCGAATTCAAACGTCATAACCTTTATAGAATTATGAGGCCTTGTTGATGTTCATGGTTGGTGGAGATAATGTCATGTATAGTGGTCACTACAACTATTGAAAATGCAGAGTTGGTTGAGAAAATTGAAGGAAAGGTGTCTTTTGGATTGGTAATATTGACCAATTTAAAGGTCAAACATAATTAAAAACTTTTTTACTTTCAACCGTCAGTCGACGTGACAACATTCTCCGGCGACAACAACTTCTAGTTTTTCATCGTTTCTTTTCGATTTTCACAAGTAAAAAATTAGGGCTTTTAATTTATGACGAAAATGAGGAACTTGATTTTTTGGTGTTTATTATTTTTTAATATTTTTTGTTATTTTTTTAATATTTGTTATTTTTTAATTAAATTTCTCATCTGGATGTATCTGCTACTGCTGTTTTTTAATAATGAATAAAACATGTAACATGAATCCAACAGATGAGTATTTGTTGCAACATATATGACTAATCTGTTGCACAGATTAGTAATCTGTTGCACAGATTAGTAATCTGTTGCAACATCTATGACTAATCTGTTGCAACATATATGACTAATTTGTTGCAACATATGAGTAATCTGTTGCAACATATATCACTAATTTGTTGCAACAAATGAGTAATCTGTTACAATAAATGAGTAATCTGTGGCAACATATATGACTAATCTGTTGCAACAGATTACTCATCTGCTGGATTCATTTTATAGTGTTGTAATATGAATCCAACATATGGGTCATCTGTTGCAACAAATTAGTCATATATTGCAACAAATTACTCACTTGTTGCAATAGATGACTCATATGTTGGATTCATGTTGCAGGTTCTATCCATTGTAGCAGTAGCAGTACACCAAATAAGAAATTCAACAAAAAATATAATTTTACTTACAAAATAAGCTACGAAGTAATGTCCAAGTGGTATACGAATAAAATTTGACCTAAATTTATTTTTTTTAAATTTCAACAGGGGCACAACGAATAAGTAAATCACATGAAAAATTTCATGAAACAGGTAAAAAAGACAAAAATAATATACCATACATCAAATGCAAAAGGATCAAGGGGACAAACATTTGAGTTTTCCTAAAAACGTTTAAGTTCCCTAATATTTTAATTGCTTTCTAATAGCTGACCCATCTGTTACAACAGATTTTCCATCTGTTACAACAGATTTTCCATCTGTTTGATAATTTCAAACAGATGAATCATCTGATGCAACATGCTAGTCATCTGTTGATTCAAATTAAGTAATTATTAGTAATAACGAAATTGATTTAGCTAAAATTAAAGACGTCTCTACGGCAATGGGACAAACATTTGTGTTCTCCTAAAAATATTTGAGTTCCCTAATATTTTAATTATTTTCCAACAGATTATCTATTTGTTGCAACAAGTTAGTCATCTATGGCAGCAAATGTTTATAACAGGTTAGTCATTTCTTTATTCAAATTAAGCAATTATTAATTAAGCAATTATTAATAATAACTAAATTAATTTAATTAAAATTGAAGACAAGTCTTTAATACAAGACCTTAGACAAGGGGACAAATGTTTGAGTTCTCCTAAAAATATTTGAGCTTTAGTATTTTAAATTGCTTTTCAACATATATCGAACTCGGAATCAAAATAAGCCACGGAATTAAAAAAGTGACCAAAATAGGTCACCTATTTAAAAAGTTACCAAAATAGGCTAAACGTAATAATTTATTACGTTTTCTACTTTTTTCTTAACGGTCAACTAACGGAGTTGACTTTTACAAAAACGTAAGAATTTCTTACGTTTTACATTTTTTTGTAAAACGTAAGAACTTCTTACGTTTTATAAAAAAAATATAAAATGTAAGAAATTCTTATGTTTTACATGATATCGAGGAAAAAAATACAATGAATTGTCAAATCAATTAAAAAGGTACTAAAAAAAGGAGTTGTTCAATGTAACAAAAAGTTATGTTCTTAACTTTTTTATAGCAGTGGTCTCCCACCCACAATTTTTTTTCCACAAATGTCTTATCACTTCTACTTTTTCCTCTTTTTACATATGATAATTATGAATTTTTTTATTAGTTAAATTTATTTATATTTTACATGTAGTTCAAATAATTTATTTTTCTAATAAATTTTTACGTTTTACATAAAATTTAAAAAAGAAGTATCAATTACCTCATTAACTTAACAATTTTCGTATATTTATTCTATATAAAAAAAAATAATCACTTCTATTCTTAATTATCTGATTTCTTTTTAAAAAAAAATTATACTTTTGAGTTTTCCTCTACTCCAAAATAGTGAAATGTTGAATTATCGTTGATCAAATATGCTACTATATACAAGAATTATATTTTTTTAGTAGTGTTCTTAAAAAAATATATTTTCTTATATTAATTTAGGAACACTACTAAATTAATATAAGAAATTATATTTTTTTAAGAACATTATTAAAAAAATATAATTCTTGTATATAGTAGCATATTTGATCAACGATAATTCAACATTTCACTATTTTGGAGTAGAGGAAAACTCAAAAGTATAATTTTTTTTTAAAAAGAAATCAGATAATTAAGAATAGAAGTGATTATTTTTTTTTATATAGAATAAATATACGAAAATTGTTAAGTTGATGAGGTAATTGATACTTCTATTTTTAAATTTTTTAATGTAAAACGTAAAAAGTTATTACATAGAGACAAAAAAATCATTTGAACTACATGTAAAATACAAATAAATTTAACTAATCAAAAAATTCATAATTATCATATGTAAACAGACGAAAAAGTAGAAGTGATGGGACCTTTGTGAAAAAAGAAATTGTGGGTGGGGGACCACTGCTATAAAAAAGTTAAGAACGTAACTTTTTGTTATGTTGAACAACTCATTTTTTAGTATCTTTTTAATTGATTTGATAATTTACTGCATTTTTTCCTAGGTCATCATGTAAAATATAAGAAATTCTTATGTTTTATATTTTTTTTATAAAACGTAAGAATTTTTTACGTTTTACAAAAAAAATATAAAACGTAAGAAATTGTAAAAGTCAACTCCGGTAATTGATCGTTAAGGAAAAAATAGAAAACGTAATAAATTATTATGTTTAGCCTATTTTGGTAACTTTTTAATTAGGTGACCTATTTTGGTAATTTTTTCGATAGGTGTCCTATTTTGGTCACTTTTTGAATTCTGTGGCTCATTTTGGTTCTGAGTTCACATATATCTTATCTATTTAATAATTTTCAATAGATGAGTCATATGTTGCAACAATTTAGTCATCTGTTGCAACAGATGTCTATATTTGTTGGATAATTTTTAGTAGATGAGTTAGCTATTGCAACAGGTTAGTCATCTGTTGCAACATATGTCTATATATGTTTGGTCATTTTCAACAAATGTCTTTAACTGTTTGGTCTTTTCCAACAGATTACTCATATATTGCAACATGTTAATTGAAATAGTAATTGAACTTATCAATTCATCTTTAATTTTAGTTAAATCAATGTTGTTCTTACTAATAATGTCTTAATTTGAATCATTTCAAATAAAATTGGCCAATTAACACTTTACTCAAGACGAATACACTTAGATGATCATGTAATTACTATGAGATTAATTCAAATCATAATTAAATTATCAATTCATCTTTAATTTTAGTTAAATCAATTTAGTTATTACTAATAATTACTTAATTTTAATTATTTCAAATCAAATTGGTCAATTGATCATTCTACTTAAGACAAAACACTTAGTTGATCATGTAATTACTATAAAATTAATTGAAATTGTAAGTGAACTTACTAATTCATCTTTAATTTTAGTTAAATCCATATAGTTATTTCTAATTATGGCTTGGTTTGAATCATTTCAAATAAAATTGGTTAATTGATCATTTTACTCAGGACGAACATACTTAGTTGATTGTGTAATTACCATGAGATTAATTAAAACAGTAATTGAACTTATTAATACTAGTTAAATCAATTTAGTTATTACTAATATAATGACTTAATATGAATCAATAGATGACCAAGATGTTGCAAAAGATGAGTAATCTGTTGAAAATGACCAAACAGATAAAGACATTTGTTGCAACAAATTAGTCACCCATTGTAACAGATTAATAATGTGTTGGAAATAACAAACAGATAAAGACATTTGTTGCAACAGATGACTAATCTATTGCAACATATGTGTATATCTGTTTGATAATTTCAACAAATGACTTATCTGTTGCAACAGATTAAATTTGCTGCAATAGGTTATACACTTAAATGATCATGTAATTACTATGAGATTAATTAAAATTGTAATTATTAAATTAATTTGGCCATTACTAATAATGGCTTAATTTGAATCATTTCAAATAAAATTAGTCAATTGATCACTCTACTTAGAACGAACACACTAAGATGATCGTGTAATTAATATGAGAATAATTGAAATCGTACTTGAACTTATCAATTCATCTTTAATTTTAGTTATATCAATGTAGTTATTACTAATAATATCTTAATTTGAATCATTTCAAATAAAATTGATCAATTAACACTTTACTCTAGACGAATACACTTAGATGATCATGCAATTACTAACTATGAGATTAATTGAAATCGCAATTAAAATTATCAATTCATCTTTAATTTCAGTTAAATCAATTTAATTATTACTAATAATTGCTAGATTTTAATTATTTCAAATCAAATTGGTCAATTGATTATTCTACTTAAGACGAAACACTTAGTTGATCATGTAATTACTATAAAATCAATTGAGATTGTAAGTCAACTTACTAATTCATCTTTAATTTTAGTTAAATCAATATAGTTATTTCTAATTATGGTTTGGTATTCATCATTTCTAATAAAATTAGTCAATTGATCACTCTACTCAGGACGAACACACTTAGTTGATAGTGTAATTACCATGAGATTAATTGAAACTGTAATTGAACTTATTAATTTATGTTTAATTCTAGTTAAATAAATTTAGTTATGACTAATATAATGGCTTAATATGAATCAATAGATGACTAACATATTGTAAAAGATGAGTAATCTGTTGAAAATGACCAAACAGATAAAGACATCTGTTGGAAATGACCAAACAAATATAGACATATGTTGCAACAGATGACTAACCTGTTGCAATAAATGACTCATCTATTGAAAATTATCAAACAAATATAGACATCTGTTGCAATAGATGACTAAGTTGTTGCAACAGATGACTCATCTATTGAAAATTATCAAACATATAAGATATATGTTGGAAAATAATTTAAAAGAGTAAAGCTCAGATGTTTTTAAGAGAACTCAAATGTTTTTCCCCTTGTCTAAGGTCTTGTCTTTAATTTTAGTTAAATCAATTTAGTTATTACTAATAATTGCTTAATTTGAATCATTTTAAATAAAATTTATCAATTGATCATTCTATTAAGAACGAATACATTAATTGAAATTGTAAGTGGACTTATCAATTCATCTTTAATTTAGTCAAAATTAATTTATTTATTACTAATAATGACTTAATTTGAATCATTTGAAATAAAATTGGTCGATTGATCACTCTCCTCGAGACGAATACACATAGTTGATCATGTAATTACTATGAGATTAATTGAAATTGTAAGTGAACTTATCAATTCATCTTTAATTTTAGTCTTATCAATTTAATTATTACGAATAATGGCTTAATTTGATTCATTTATAATAAAATTGGTCAATTGATCACTCTAATCATGACGAATTCACTTAGTTGATAAATTACTATAAGATTAATTGAAATTGTAAGTTTATCTTTAATTTTAGTTAAATCAATTTAGTTATTACTAATAATATCTTAATTTGAATTATTTCAAATAAAATTGGTCGATTGATCACTCTACTCAGGACGAATACACTTAGTTAATCATGTAATTACGATGAGATTAATTGAAATTGTAAGTGAACTCACTAATTCATGTTTAATTTTAGTTAAATCAAGGCTTAATTTGAATCATTTAAAATAAAATTGGTCAATTAATTATTCTACTAAGGATGAAACACTTAATTGATCATTTAATTATTGAGATTAATTGAAATCGTAATTGAACTTACTAATTCATCTTTAATTTTAGTTAAATCAATGTAGTTGTTTCTAATAATGTTTTAATTTGAATTATTTCACATAAAATTTATCAATTAATCATTCTACTTAGTACGAAATACTTAATTGATCATGTAATTACTATGAAATTAATTGAAATCATAATTGAACTTACTAATTCATCTTTAGTTTTAGTTAAATCAATATAGTTATTTCTAATGATGACTTAGTTTGAATCATTTTAAACAAAATTGGTCAATTGATCACTCTACTCAGGACAAACATACTTAGTTGAGCGTGTAATTACCATGAGATTAATTGAAACTATAATTAAACTTATTAATTTATATTTTATTTTACTAATCAATTTAGTTATTACTAATAATGACTTAATGTGAATCAATAGATGACTAACATGTTACAGCAGATGAGTAATCTGTTGGAAATGACCAAACAAATAAAAACATCTGTTGAAAATGACCAAACAGATATAGACATCTGTTACAACAAATGACTCACTTGTTGCAACAATTAATTTATCTATTAAAAATTATCAAACAGATATAGACATCTATTGCAACAGATGACTAATTTGTTGCAACATATGACTCATCTGTTGGAAATTACTAAATAGACAAAATATGTGTTGAAAAATAATTTAAAATACTAAAGCTCAAATATTTTTTAGGAGAACTCAAATGTTTTCCCCCTTGTCTAAGGTATTGTCTTCAATTTTAGCTAAATCAATTTAATTATTATTAATAATTGCTTAATTTGAATCAACAAATGACTAACCTGTTATAAGTATTTATTGCAACAGATGACTAACTTGTTGCAACAAATAGGTGATCTGTTGGAAAATAATTAAAATACTAGGGAACTCAAACATTTTTAGGAGAACTCAAATGTTTGTCCCATTGTCTTAAAGACTTGTCTTTAATTTTAGCTAAATCAATTTAGTTATTACTAATAATTGCTTAATTTGAATCAACAGATGACTGACATGTTGCAACAGATGATTCATCCGTTGAAAATTATCAAACAGCTAGAAAATGTGTTATAATAGATGGGTTATCCATTAGAAAACAATTAAAATACTAGGAAACTTAAATATTTTTAGGAGAACTCAAACATTTGTCCCCTCAATCCTTTTGCATTTGATGTATGATACACTATTTTTGTCTTCTTTACCTATTTCATGAAATTTTTCATGTGTTTCACTTATTCGTTGTGCCCTTGTTGAAATTTTTAGAATTTTTTTAGGTCAAATTTTGTTCATATATCACTTGGACATTACTTCATAGGTGATTTTGTAAGTATAATTATAATTTTTGTTGAATTTTTTCTTTGGTATATTTGCTACTGCTACAATGGATAGAACCTGCAACATGAATCCAATATATGAGTCATTTATTGCAACAAGTGAGTAATCTGTTGCAACATATGACTAATCTGTTGCAACAAATGACCCATATGTTGGATTCATGTTACAACACTATAATACAAATTCAACAGATGAGTAATCTATTACAACAGATTAGTCATATATGTTGCAACAGATTACTCATATGTTGTATTAGATTAGTCAATATGTTGCAATAGATTAGTCAATATGTTGCATCAGATTACACATCTGTGCAACAGATTACTCATCTATTGGATTCACGTTATATGTTTTATCTACTGTTGAAAAAACAACAATAGCAGATACACCCAGATGAGAAATTCAACTAAAATTATAATTTTACTTACTAAAATCACCTATAAGTAATTCTCAAGTGATATACGAATAAAATTTGACCCAAAAAAATTTGATCAAGTAGCAATAGTAGCGGTAACAACAATGTTCAACAACAAGAAGATGATGATGATGAACAAGAAGAGATGATAATAAAGAACAAGATGATGATGATGAACAAGAAGAGATGATAATAAAGAATAAGATAATGATAATGAAGAAGAAGATGATGAATAAAGAAACCACAACAATGAACAAAAAAAATCACGAAGAGAGAGAAAACTCCAATAAATGAGAAGAGAGAGAAACATGCTTTTTTCCCCTCCATTTCTAGTTATATTAGGTTTTACATTGGATCAAAGTGTAAATAAAATACTTGTGGGTTATTTTCAAACTTTTCTTACTTTCTTAATCCTTAATAAAGTAATTGTCACCTCCACTCAATTATTAAGATTTGTGCCACCCACACTTCATTTTAAAACTCTTTTGTCACCTAGAGCCCAAGGCCCCGAGTTGGTTGGAGATATATGTGCCATGTGATCGGTCACTATAGTAGATGTTGACTTGTCTAGGCGTGTGTTGAGTTTTCTTTGGAAGAGGCAATCTTTGAATGGTTTCATACATTGATGTAACGTGCTAATTATTTTTTCTTTGATTTACACTTGGTAAAAGTCAATTCATGATTTAAGCAAGATTGTTGTCATTGTCAATGTTTTGGCTGCCAAAGGATTTTGCAGTCGGACATTTCTCTATTTCACATGAAAATATTAAAATTTACATCTTTCATTAACATCATGGATGACATCAACAAACCTTTTCTCATCTTTATAAATAGGGACCATTTTCTCGATTTAATTCCTCATATTGTCATTGAACTATTGATAATATCTCACAAAAGTCATTTTTGTATTTTTTATGACAAAAATGTCATTGAACTATTACTTTATCTCTCATATTATCTTTCTAACATATTAAGCTACTAAACTCACTTAATTTTCTTAAGTGACATTTTAAATTCAATTTTAATGACAAATTCATTAAAATATACAACTCAATACATAACAAAAATGATTTTAGTATAAAGGCAATAAAATCTCTCAAATTTTATCATAAAAATAATAAAATTCACCAAAATAAAATAGATTTTAAATAAAGACAAATTATACATGGTGAAAATAATTAAAAATTAAAAAAGAGGAGATTTTATAGGTCCCTTTTTTAAAATTTTTAAGGAGTCACTCTCTACGTTTCATATTATTTATCCACTTTTCTCTACGCGTCCCATAAAAAATTATAAATAAGAAGGATAGTTACTAATTTACCTTGTAGTTTTTCAATACATTCTATTAGTGTCTTCATAAATACTAAAACTAACAATATAAGAAATTTTTGGGAACTTTATTATATTATACTTTCAAATGAATTAATAAAAGGATAAATAATAATTTAATTTTAATCCTATAAATCAATTAGTAACATAGAGTATATGGGACAAAAAGATTAGTTAATACTCTCTTTGTTCTTAAATAAGTGAACAAAAGCAAAATACAAATTAAGATAATTTAATGTATATGTTTTAAAATTTTTATATCTATTTTAAATTTCTTTTATTGGATGTATATATATTAATAAAAAATTCAGATTTTATAAATTTTAAATTCTGATTCCATAAGTGAAACATGTAAAGAGAAAAGTCTATAAATAATATGAAAAGGAGAGAGTATACTTTTCTTTTAAATGGTCCTATAAAATTTCAAGTATTTTTTTTAAACATCTCAATATGTCTAATTTTTGTTTATTTAAAAATGTATATTTCATTTTGGTGGATTTTATTTCTTTTTATATTAGACCCATTTTTTGTTATGTACTTGGGTGGTATAATCTAGTGAATTGTCATTAAATTTAAACTTAATTAAGTGAGTTTAGTAGCTTAAAATGTTAGGATAAAAATATGAGAGATAAAGTAATAGTTCGGTGACATTTTTGTCATAAAAAAAATAAAAGTGACTTTTGTGGGATATTGTAAATAGTTCAATGACAATATAAGGAACTAACTCCCTTTTTCTCATTCATAACACATTAATTTTCAAGAGTTTTCTTTCATTCTCTTGTATTGCTACTCCCTTTCTATTAGAGTATTTAATTAGAGAGTGAGTGTTGGGAAGCACTTGTGTGACCCTTCTTTTGGAGTGATATTGTGAGGTTGTTCTCTTGAGATATTTGGATTAATTACAATAACTATTCTAATTTTTGTACCCTCTCTATTGTACTCTTGTTGATATAGTGAAATTGCTCCTCTCCGCTTGAGGATGTAGGTCACACTGACTGAACCACGTTAAATTTGTGTCTTCTTTTTTTCTTTAATTACCGTTATTATCAACTTGTCATTTTTCGTGTTATTGTATTTATAACATTGTTTGGTTAAATTTCATAATAACCGAATTGTCGATCTTAACAACTTGGTATCAGAGACAGATTTAATCAGATTATTTTCAGTAGCCAAAATGACTATAAAAAAGGCTTACGTTGAGAAATTTAATCAAAGTGTAAAATTCAGGATGTGACAATTAAAAATGGAAGCTATCCTAATTCAGGATGACTTAAATAGAGCATTGGAAGAAAATAAAATAAAATTCAAATATGATGGCCGATGAGTTTGTCGTCATAGACAAAAAGGCAAAATCACGTATCATGCTAAATCTCTCAAATGTAGAGGTGTGCAAAAATCGAACTGACCAATAAACCGAACCAATAAAAATGTTATTGGTTTAGTGTTGTTGGATTATTGGGTTAATGATTTTTAATGGTTTTATTAAAAAAATTATTGGATTATTGGTTCGGTTTCAGTTTTCTTATTGGGTTATTGGATAAACCGATAACCCAATAAGAATATACTAAATTAATATTTTACACGCACACACACACACACACACACATATATATATATATATATCTTAATTTCTCTTTTACTTCTACAAATTAACAAACATATTATTTCAATTATACAAACTCTTAATTCCTCCTGACAAATATTTAGTTCAAGCTTGAAGATTCTTGTAAATTAAAACATTTTGTAGGATTTTGGTTGCAACTAAGATTCGATTTCTTTTCATGTTAGTACTACCTTTTCTATTTTATGAGTATTTTCTTATCGGTTAAATTAAAAACCGAACCGTTAAGGACTAAAAACCGATAAATCGATAAGACATAGCTTATTGATATGGTTATTGGTTTAGCATATTTAAAAACTAAAAATCGATAAACCGAACCGATAATACATAAAACCAAACCAAATCGACCGATATATATATCCCTACTCAAATAAGGTTTTACGTGAAGTATCTGCAGAAACTACATCGAAAGGCATGTGAAAAAAACTAAAAATCTTGTATATGAAGTGCACAGTGGAAAATAAACTTTACTTGAAGCAAAAGCTTTACACATTTCGTATGGTTGAAGGGACTTCTATACTCTCACATCTTGATGCATTTGATTCTTTTTTTTGTATGGATTTGAATAATATAGACGCCGAAGTTAATGATGAAGATCAAGCCGTCTTATTAGTTATTTTCTTACCCTAACCATTTAAGCATTTTACAGATACTATGCTTTATGGAAAGGAAAATATCTCTTATAAAAAACTCAAATCTATCTTAAAATTAATAGAATAGATAGATAGAGTATTACTGGGGAAAGTAGCACAATTTACGGTGAAGGATTATTTGTAAGAAGTAGATTTAATAAGAAAGAATTGAATAGTGAGAGGTCTAAATCAAGATCAAATTCTAGATATAGAAATGTAGTGTGCAAATACTGTCACAAGAAAGGTCATATTATTTCTTAATGCTATAAGTTGAAAAACAAAGAAAAGCATAAGAAGCAAAAAAAAATGACCACCAAAATGCTAAATCTACCGAAGCAAGTGTAGCTGCTGATAAGTCTGAGGAAATAATATTTTAGCTACTAATAATTAGGGGTGGACGCTCGGTATTCGGTTTGGTATTTTAAAATTTTAGGTTTGGTAATTCGGTAATAGGTATTTGAAAGTAGATACCACATACCATACTTATAAACATCGGTTCGGTAATCGATAAATTAAACTTTGGTTCGGTATGGTTTTTGATAATGCCATATTAAAGTTAGAAATGTCCAAATGTACGTTTAAACTTCAAAGAGTATATTTAATAGAAACCTTATTTAGTATTTCTTTTGTTGCTTTTTACGAATATATTACCAAGGTCCAAGAGATTCTTTAGGATTGACTAATACTATTGTCTATTGAGTTGGTTAGACATATCGTATTACAATATATATATATATATATATATATATATATATATATATATATATATATGTATGTATATATATATAAAATTTGATATTCGGTAAATACCGAATACCAAATGGTATTAATATATTTTACCAATCCCAATTTCGAATATCGAAATATTAAAATTTTTCTCCCAAATACTATACCAAATGTCGAAATACTGAATTACTGAATATCAATTACTAAAATTTTTTATTCGATTCAGTAATTCAATTTTTAGGATTTTATGCCCAGCCCTACTAATAATAGTTTTAAATCTAACGATGAGTGAATTTTAGATTCAGATTGTTCTTATCATATGTGTCCCAGTAGAAATTGTTTACCACATTCGAATCTGTTGAAGGTGGAGTTTGTCTTGATGAGGAACAATGCTCCTTGCGAAGTTTTTGGCAAAGGTACAGTTCAAAGATGCATAATGGTGTGGTGATAACCCTCACCCATGTTAGATATGTTCATGACTTGAAGAAAAATCTCATTTCATTGGGCATTCTAGAATCTCTTGGGTGTAATTACACAAGTGAAGGTGAGTTCTGAAAGTTTCTCTAGATTCTCTTATGATCATGAAAGCACGCAGATCTGATACGTTGTACACTTTATTTGGATTCACTGTTACGGTGCTAATATAATTTTCACTTCAAATCAATCTGGTCCTAACATCACTAAATTGCGGCGTATGAGTGAGAAATGTCTTTTCATCCTTAACAAAAGAGGTCTCCTGTGTGGACAAAGTATCGAAAAATGGAGTTTTGCGAACACTGTGTGTTTGAAAAGCAGAAAAAAGTCAATTTTAAATCTCCAGCAGTTCATCAAACGAAAGGTACTTTGAACTACATTCATTCAGATATTTGGAGTCCTTCCCATACTCAATCAAAAGGTGGTGCCAGTTATATGTTAACTTTCATTTATGATTATTTAAGAAAAGTTTGGGTTTATTTCCTGAAAAATAAAAGTAATGTTTTCTTAACTTTCAAATAATGAAAAATTTTGATTGAGAAGCAAATAGGAAAACAGGTTAAGCGGCTTAGAGCAGATAACGACTTGAAATTTTATAATGACGAGCTTAATGAATTTTGCAAAGTTAGAGAAATTACTCGACATTGCACTGTGAGGATGACACTTCAACAAAACGGTGTTGCAAAATGGATGAACAAGACTCTTTTGAAAAGAGTCTGTTGTATGATTTTAAATGCTAGGTTGACAAATGCTTTTTGGACAGAGGCCATCTCTGCAGCTTGTTATATTATCAACCGTGCTCCTTCTGCACCTTTGAACTTCAAAATTCGGAAGGAAATATGATCAGGTACACTTGCTAATTATTCTTACTTAAAATTTTTTGGTTGTCCTACGTACATGCATGTAAATGATGGAAAATTAGAGCCCAAGATTAAAAAGTGTATTTTTCTTGAATATACATCTGGGGCGAAAAGAGACAAACTTTGGTCCCTTGATCCCAATTCACTAAAATTTATAATTAGTAGAGATGTAACTTTGATGAATCCTCTATGTTGCATTTCAAAAAAGAGTCTTTTAGTTCCTGTACCAAGGATAAAGATTATGATATGTATGAACAGGTGGAGGTTGAGCTTGGCATACCTTCTAAGCCAAGCTTATTAACTGTGGAACAAGATACAGTTTAAACTCTAAAAGTTGAGCTAGGAGTTGTGGCTCCTGAAGTTGAACTAAATGAGTATTTCATAGCAAAACATAGACCAAGAAGACAAATTCACAAACCAGGAAGGTATGGATATTATGCTGCATTTGCTTTTTCAGTTGTATAGGAAATTGAAAAAATTGAAGAACTATCAAATTATTCAGAAGCAGTTTCTGGTGTTGATTCAGTCAAGTGGCTGATTGCAACGAATAAGAAAATTGAATCTCTCCATAATAATGACACTTTATCTCTTATGAAGCTACACCAGAAAGCAGAATCATTAGTTGCAAATGAATCTTCCAGAAAAAAGATTAAATTTCAGGGGTTGAAGATGCAAGGTATAAGGTAATATTAGTTGCCAAGGGCTATAATCAAGTACAAGGAGTTGATTTTAATGATATTTTCTTACCTGTTGTTAAACATAGCTCTATTCGTGTCTTGCTTGCTTGGGCTATTTATTGGTTGGATCAGTTGGATGATTATGCTTAATGGTTCGACTTATTGGTTATCGGTTTTCAAATATACTAATCCTCTAGCCACCCAATAAGATAACGGTTGGTTTGGTATCGGATTAGCAATTAACAGACGGTTATCGAATGGTGTAACGGATAAATTTAAGAGAGAATGAAATATCGAGCGATTATTTGTAGTTCCTCCATTTCTTCACCGACTAAGTTGTTTGTATACTATAATTGATCTATTTATCAATTTTTTAGGCTTCTTGACTTTTGTTCGTGTAGTTATTTAATAGGTTAAAACATTGAATCAAATAAGAATTTTCTTCTAGACCTAAAATGTATGTAGAAATATTTTTAATTACTGGATTGACAGAAAAAAATTAAAAGTTTAATATTATTTGAATTTTTATATTTTGTATCAAACTTTGTGAAGAATACATTTGAGTTGTTTCATTTTTAATGCGGTCCTTTGTGTTGCCAAGAATAATTTATGTTTTGGTTTTAAAATTAATTTTAGATTTTCTTTACATTTTAGGGAGTCTGACTGCACTTTATGGTTAGATGTCACAAGAAGTGACATGTTATTTTCTAAACTAAGAAGTGAATAGAATAATAAATGGTGTTTTATATGTTGGATTGACAAAAGATACTTGTATATCTAGGGGTAAAAATATAATTATAGTAATTCTTAATGGGTTAACGGTTTACCCGATAAGAAAATTGAGTAATTCATCCCCGCACCAATAAGACATTAATTATAAAAATTTTATCCGTTCTCCAACTATTAATCCAATAATCCATTACCAATTAGCCAATAAACTAATTTTGCGGTTGGATTAATGGTTACGGTTCGGTTTTGAAAAGCCCTATTGCTTGCCTTAGTTGCCATGTTTGATTTGGAATTAAAACAACTTGATGTTAAGATAACTTTCTTATATGGCGGACTTGAGGAACAGATACACATGTATCAACCTGAAGGATTTGAAATTGAAGGAAAGAAAGATCATGTTTGCTTGTTGAAAAAAATCCTTGTATGGATTAAACAATCTTCAAGATAATGGTACAAGAGGTTTGATTCCTTTATGTTGGGTCATGATTACTTAAGGAGCATGTATGATAGTTGTGTTTACTTTCGAAAGTTAAATGATGATTCATTTAGTTACGTACTATTATATGTTGATGACATGCTCATTGCTTCTAAGGACTTGACAGAAATTCACAATTTAAAAAGTCAGTTAAAACGTGAATACTCCTATTGCTTCTCATTTTATGTTATCATCCACTCAATCATCGGAGTCAGTGGAAGCAAAAAGATATGTGGCACAAGTACCATATTTTAATGTAGTTGACAATATTATGTATGTAATGGTGTGTACACATCCAGATATTTCACAAGCCATAAGTATCGTAAGTTAATATATGGCTTCTCCTGAAAAAGCACATTGATAGACGGTAAAATGAATGCTCAGATACTTGCTAGGTACTTCAAACACATGTTTGAAGTTCGGAAGAAATACTAACACTTTGATTGATTTTGTAGACTCAGATTATGCAGGTGATCTTAGCAAAAAAAAAATCATTGACTGGCAACGTATTTTGCATTAGTGATTGTGCTATCGGTTGAAAAGCTACATTACAACACGTAGTAGCTTTATCTACTATTGAAGCAGAATATATGACAGTGACTAAAGGGATCAAAGAAGCCTTATGATTGAAGGGTCTATTTGGTGAACTCAGTCCACACCAAGATGGTATTATTATTTTCTGTGATAGTCAAAGTGTCATTAACTTAGCTAAAGATCAAATGTATCATGAGATAACGAAGTATATTGACATCAAATATCATTTTATTCAAAAAACTATTGCTGAAGGAAATGTCTCTCTTTAGAAGATCAAACTAGAAACAATCTTGCTGACATGTTCACAAAGTTTCTTCCGATCAGTAAGTTCAAGCTTTGCTTGAACTTGATTGCCATTTGTGAAGAATAATTTTGCCCATATGGGCTTTAGCATAGAGGAAGCAAATTTACTATATTAACCAAACTCAAGCTAAGGTGGAGATTTGTAATGTGACCTTTGTTTTTTCTTTGGTTCACACTTTCATAAAAGCCAATTCAAGATTTAAAGAAGATTGTTTGTTTCCATTTTCAAAGTATTTGGATGCCAAAGAATTTTGCTGGACATTTTTCCATTTCCCATGAAAATATTGAAATTTACATCTTTCATTAACATCATGGATGACATCAACAAACCCTTTCTCATCTCTATAAATTGGAACCTTTTTCTCATTCATAACACATTAATTTTCAAGAATTTTCTTGCATTCTCTTGTATTTCTTCTCCCTTTCTATTAGAGTATTTAGTTAGAGAGTGAGTGTTGGAAAATACCTGTGTGATCCTTCTTTTGGATTGATCTTGTGAGGTTGTTCTCTTAGGATATTTGGGTTAATTAGAATAACTACTCTAATAAAATTTGAACCCTCTCTATTGTACTCTTGTTGATATAGTGAAATTGCTTCTCTCCGCTTGTGGACGTAGGTCACACTGACCGAACCACGTTAAATTTGTGTCATTTTTCTTTTCTTTAATTACCGTTATTGTCAACTTGTTATTGTCTTTGTTATTGTCATTATAATATTGTTTGATTAAATTCCGTAATAATAGAATTGTCGATCCTAACAATAGATTTTTGACTATACGAATTCACCTCAATAGTCCACAAAACCCTATTTAAAAGTGGTATTTTAAGCTAGGGTGAAAGACACTATTGAAATTTTCCATTCTCATTTCAACTTGTGTAGAAATAAGGAATTTTTTTATTCAACTTTTGACAAATTTATTTGTAATTTTATTTCTATTTTACTAGACCTTTATTTTTACACATAATTTTTTTTTTTTAAAAAGTCATTTCCTCTATTCAATTTGTAAATAATCATAAAATGTTATTTCTCCGTTGGTTTATAGAATGCCTTTAATATTGTTAACTTTACACAACATATTGGTTCAACTGACTTAATCATACAACATTTTTGTTTTGTTCTGCCTAATTTTTCAACAGATAAAAGCCTATTGGAGAGCATGCGCACAAGATATATCATATATTAAGGTACTATGATACTTACGATTGCAACTTAAATCAATCAAATTGATCCTCTCATCTTGTCAATCAAAGAAAAACGGTAAATATTGGTCACACTTAAATCTTCTTTTGTCAAATCTAATTCGTATTATTCTAATTCATTTCTAGTCTGTTCTAAATTGGAACAATTCTTGTAAAGTTTATGAATTATCTAACTTATATTTTTTTATTTTTACTAAAATCACAATATATTATTGATATTTCAATAATGCGTCTGATTTTAATGTAGAATGTGAGTCGTGCTAATTTAGGGACATATCTAAATAGAAGAGTATCACATTTGTATCCATGCTCGCCTTCATTGACCTAGACCCTACGAAAAAGAGATAATGAACTTTTAAAAGAATATATAAGTATTTTAATCCTGGGCTCAAATTTTCCATCATTTACATGCATGTATATAGGACAACCCAAAACTTTTAGTAAGAATAATTAGCAAGTGTACCTGATCATAAGGAGCAAGCTTGATAATATAACAAGCTGTAGAGATGGCCTCTGCCCAAAAAGCATTTGTCAACCTAGCATTTAAAATCATGCAACATACTCTTTTCAAAAGAGTCTTGTTCATCCTTTTTGCAACACCGTTTTGTTGAAGTGTCATCCACACAGTGCGATGTCGAGTAATTTCTTTATTTTTGCAAAATTCATTAAACTCGTCATTATAAAATTTTAAGTCATTATCTGCTCTAAGCCGCTTAACCTGTTTTCCTATTTGCCTCTCAATCAAAATTTTTCATTATTTGAAAGTTAAGAAAACATCACTTTTATTTTTCAGGAAATAAACCCAAAGCTTCCTTAAATGATCATAACTGAAAGTTAACATATAACTGGCACCACCTTTTGATGGAGTATGGGAAGGACTCCAAATATCTGATTTTATGAATATAGAAATATTAGAAGAAGGCTTTGAAGTAAATAAAACTATAATAAAAGCAAAAGCCCTATACGAAATAAATAACGACAGAAAATTCAAATGTATAGGCTGTAAAATGGGAAATCTTAATCTCGCCAAAGCTAAAGAACATTTTATAAATTGTGAGTTAAGAACAGATAATTATGGTTATACACATAAAAAGGAACGAAAAATACAAAAAATAAT
The DNA here is from genome assembly GCF_002878395.1 of Capsicum annuum. Taxonomy (NCBI): domain Eukaryota; kingdom Viridiplantae; phylum Streptophyta; class Magnoliopsida; order Solanales; family Solanaceae; genus Capsicum; species Capsicum annuum. Next base: position 136,545,870 of record NC_061118.1, read on the forward strand.
TTATTTTGTTGGCAGAAAATGTACTTTGATCTTTATAACTTATCAAGCGAACAGACCCATCAAGAAATAGAAAGATAGCATTCTAATCTATTTTTGTAGGTTCTACTGGTGTTATAGTTTCTGTAGGTTCTACTGATATTATATTTTCTTACATGTTTATTCTTATTCCATATCTATCTTCTTATTATTTTTTCTGGAACTTACCTTGACTACTTTTTTATTGTTTCTTTTTTTGTTTGGGGGGTCGGAGGGGGGGTTACTTTCAAAAGTTGACCGATTAAATTTTACTTTCATTTTTGAATGTTTTTATATAATTAAATCAAATATCTTTATTAAAATTAGTAGCAGTGAACATTACATCATATAGTCAATTGGTTTAATTGATCGCAAACTTTTTGGATTAGACAAAAGAATATATACAAGTCACTAAAATTATATAGAGAATAAAAAAATCGAACGTACAATTTGAAAAGTGTAATGAGTTAATGGTAATCACCTACTTGTTAATTAAATTTGTCAAATAAAGTAGATCTATCTTTTCATAATAATGCATTCATCATTCTCTTAATTTCCGAATCCGCCCCCATCTTCGCATGAGCTAGAAGTAGTATACTTTTTAATTGATATATCTAGTTGAAATTTGACCAATAGTCACGGAAGATAAAGATAAATGCAAATGTCAAATTTGATAAGGCAATTATTTAGTGGTTGAGGCTTCGTTTCAAGCAATGTTAATCAACTATCGAAACAATTATACTAGTACATTCCTTTTTATTTTCTTTCAGTGTTTCATCCATATTGAAGATTTGACTAATTCGAATTGCTCACTGCAGAGCTCATTTTATGGTGGTGCTCCTAATAGAATTTTCTCCATAATTTTCAGGGTTCAAACCCGACTTCTAATTAATAATAGGCAATCTCACCACTACATCATATACAACTTATGTTGGTACTAGTACATTCCCAACCTCACATAGTCACTATTAAAAATATGGAACTAGCTGTGAAATTTATCGATAATCTCTATTTAATTCATTGTTAAATTGTTTTTAGATAATTAAATTTTCTTACAATTGGTCGCTAATTAATCCATAGCTAACTATGAAATTACCCTGAAATTTTATTGTTTAGCTATAAAATTTCATTTGTGGTACTTCCTGTCTTCATGTAATTTGGATTTTTTTTTATCTAAAATTTACATATATACACAAGGTAACTTTACCTTATTACAATAAATCACATATTAGTAAAGTAATTACATAAATCTCAAATTAATTACTTAAATCCCCTACTTTTTTATTTTCTCTCTCCTTACTCTTATACATCCAAAAAAGCCACCTTTTGCTCCCTTTTTTCTCTCCCATTGCAAATCAGTTTTATCCTCCATTATCAAATCCCTTTTTTCATGCCCAGAATCAAGCAATCGTGTATTTAGAGGTTACCAATTTGTACGTTTTCAAACATTAATTGAAGTTAATGATTTTCTTCATTAATTTTGTATTTTTTTTTAACTTTATCAAATCAAAAAAATTTTCGATGCTTTTTTGGTTCAAAGCATCAGAACGACCCAATTTTGAAGAACCTAATTTCGCAGAGAATCGTTCAAAGCACCGAAACGACCCGGTAATCATAAAGAGATTGAAGGAAGTGGCTAGTTCTAGTTCGAAGAAGTCAACTTCAAAATCGAGAAGTAAGAAGAAGGTTGACAAAATTGAAGGAAAGGTGTCTTTTAAGTCTTGAATGAAGGATTGGTGACATTGACCAATTTAAAGGGTCAAACATAATTAAAAAACTTGATTAGGTTAATTGTGGACTTGATTAATATTTTTTAAACTTTTTAATCTTTTAAAAGATACAAATTAACCCACACCCACAAAACTTTCCTCCCTCTGCAAATCAATCTCTCTCTCTTCTCTCTTTCTCTCGATAGTTTCTCTCTCTAACTTCTCCCAACCAACAACTTTTCAAATTTCTCCCTTCAATCTTGTGCAACTTCAACCTCTGGCAATAAATAGTTTTGAGTTCTTGCTCGTTCCTTTTTTACTTTCAACCGTCAGTTGACGTGACAACATTCTCCGGCGACAACAACTTCGAGTTCTTTATCATTTCTTTTCGATTGTCACAAGTAAAAAATTAGGGCTTTTAAGTTATAACGAAAATGAGGAACTTGATTTGTTGGTGTTTGTTATTTTTTATGTTTTTTGTTATTTTTTTTAATGTTGTTATTTTTTAGTTGAATTTCTCATCTGGATGTATCTGCTACTGCTGATTTTTAATAATAGATAAAACATGTAACGTGAATCCAACAGATGAGTATTTGTTGCAACATATATGACTAATCTGTTGCACATATTAGTAATCTGTTGCAACATATGACTAATATGTTGCGCAGATTAGTAATTTGTTGCAACATATATGACTAATCTATTGCACAAATTAGTAATATGTTGCAACATATATGACTAATCCGTTTTAACATATATGACTAATCTGTTGCAACATATATGACTAATTTGTTGCAACAAATGAGTAATCTGTTGCAACATATATGTCTAATCTATTGCAACATATATGACTAATTTATTGCAACAGATTACTC
>NC_061118.1:136551468-136552217 GCF_002878395.1 Capsicum annuum
TTTTTTTTTATAAAACGTAAGAATTTCTCACATTTTACAAAAAAAAATGTAAAAGGTAAGAAATTCTTATGTTTTTGTAAAAGTCAACCCCGTTAGTTGATTGTTAAGAAAAAAATAGAAAACATAATAAATTATTACGTTTAGTCTATTTTGGTAAATTTTTAAATAGGTGACCTATTTTGGTCACTTTTTAAATCCTGTGGCTCATTTAGGTTCTGAGTTCACATATATCTTGTCTATTTAATAATTTTCAATAAATGAGTCATATGTTGCAACAATTTAGTCATCTGTTGCAATAGATGGCCATATTTGTTGGATAATTTTCAATAGATGAGCTAGCTATTGCAACAGGTTAGTCATCCGTTACAACAGATGTCTATCTATGTTTGGTCATTTTCAACAAATGTCTTTAACTATTTGGCCTTTTCCAACAGATTACTCATCTATTGCAACATGTTAATTGAAATCGTAATTGAACTTATCAATTCATCTTTAATTTTAGTTAAATCAATGTTGTTGTTACTAATAATGTCTTAATTAAAATCATTTCAAATAAAATTGGTCAATTAACACTTTACTCAAGACGAATACACTTAGATGATCATGTAATTACTATGAGATTAATTCAAATCGTAATTAAATTATCAATTCATCTTTAATTTTAGTTAAATCAATTTAGTTATTACTAATAATTACTTAATTTTAATTATTTCAAATCAAATTGGTCAATTGATCATTCTACTTAAGAC
>NC_061118.1:136552317-136615827 GCF_002878395.1 Capsicum annuum
ATTCTACTTAAGACGAAACACTTAGTTGATCATGAAATTACTATAAATTTAATTGAAATTGTAAGTGAACTTACTAATTCATCTTTAATTTTAGTTAAATCAATATAGTTATTTCTAATTATGGCTTGGTTTGAATCATTTCAAATAAAATTGATCAATTGATTACTCTACTCAGAACGAACACACTTAGTTGATCGTGTAATTACCATGAGATTAATTGAAACAGTAATTGGACTTATTAATACTAGTTAAATCAATTTAGTTATTACTAATATAATGGTTTAATATGAATCAATAGATGACTAAGATGTTGCAAAAGATGAGTAATCTGTTGAAAATGATCAAACAGATAAAGACATCTGTTGCAACAGATTAGTTACCTATTGCAACAAATTAGTAATCTGTTGAAAATAACAAACAGATAAAGTCATATGTTGCAATAGATTAGTCATCTGTTGAAAGTGACCAACAGATAAAGACATTTGTTATAATAGATGACTAATCTATTGCAATATATGTGTATGTTTGTTTGATAATTTTCAACAAATGACTAATCTATTGCAATAGATTAAATCCGTAGCAATAGGTTATACACTTAAATGGACATGTAATTACTATGAGATTAATTGATATTGTAATTATTAATTCAATTTGGCTATTACTAATAATGACTTAATTTGAATCATTTCAAATAAAATTAGTCAATTGATCACTCTACTTAGAACGAACACACTAAGATGATCGTGTAATTAGTATGAGAATAATTAAAATCATAATTGAACTTATCAATTCATCTTTAATTTTAGTTATATCAATGTAGTTATAAGTAATAATATCTTAATTTGAATCATTTCAAATAAAATTGGTCAATTAACACTTTACTCAAGACGAATACACTTAGATGATCATGTAATTACTATGAGATTAATTGAAATCGTAATTAAAATTATCAATTCATCTTTAATTTTAGTCAAATTAATTTAATTATTACAAATAATTGCTTGATTTTAATTATTTCAAATAAAATTGGTCAATTGATCATTCTACTTAAGATGAAACACTTAGTTGATCATGTAGTTACTATAAAATTAATTGAAATTGTAAGTCAACTTACTAATTTATCTTTAATTTTAGTTAAATCAATATAGTTATTTCTAATTATGGTTTGGTTTAAATCATTTCAAATAAAATTGGTCAATTGATCACTCTACTCAGGACGAACACACTTAGTTGATAGTGTAATTACCATGAGATTAATTGAAACTGTATTTGAACTTATTAATTCATGTTTAATTCTAGTTAAATAATTTAGTTATTACCAATATAATGGCTTAATATGAATCAATAGATGACTAACAGGTTGCAAAAGATGAGTAATCTGTTGAAAATGACTAAACAGATAAAGACATCTGTTGGAAATAACCAAACAGATAAAAACATCTGTTGGAAATGACCAAACAAATATAGACATATGTTGCAACAGATGACTAATTTGTTACAATAAATGACTCTTCTATTGAAAATTATCAAACAAATATAGACATCTGTTGCAATAGATGACTAAGTTGTTGCAACAAATGACTCATCTGTTGAAAATTATCAAACATATAGGATATATGTTGGAAAATAATTTAAAATAATAAAGCTCAGATGTTTTTAAGAGAACTCAAATATTTGTCCCCTTGTCTAAGGTCTTGTCTTTAATTTTAGTTAAATCAATTTAATTATTACTAATAATTGCTTAATTTGAATCATTTTAAATAAAATTTATCAATTGATCATTCTATTAAGGATGAATACATTAATTGAAATTGTAAGTGGACTTATCAATTCATCTTTAATTTTGTCAAAATTAATTTATTTTTTTTACTAATAATGACTTAATTTGAATCATTTGAAATAAAATTGGTCGATTGATCACTCTCCTCGAGAAGAATACACATAGTTGATCATGTAATTACTATGAGATTAATTGAAATTGTAAGTGAACTTATCTATTCATCTTTAATTTTAGTTATATCAATTTAGTTATTACAAATAATGGCTTAATTTGATTCATTTCAAATAAAATTGGTCAATATTGATCACTCTAATCATGACGAATACACTTAGTTGATAATTTAATTACTATGAGATTAATTGAAATTGTAAGTTTATCTTTAATTTTAGTTAAATCAATTTAATTATTACTAATAATATCTTAATTTGAATTATTTCAAATAAAATTGGTCGATTAATCACTCTACTCGGGACAAATACACTTAGTTAATCATGTAATTACGATGAGATTAATTGAAATTGTAAGTGAAATCATTAATTCATGTTTAATTTTAGTTAAATCAACATAGTTATTACTAATAATGGCTTAATTTGAATCATTTAAAATAATATTGGTCAATTAATTATTCTACTAAGGATGAAACACTTAATTGATCATTTAATTATTGAGATTAGTTGAATATTGAGATTAATTGAAATCATAATTGAACTTACTAATTCATCTTTAATTTTAGTTAAATCAATATAGTTATTTCTAATAATGGTTTAATTTGAATTATTTCACATAAAATTTGTCAATTAATCATTCTACTCAGTACGAAACACTTAATTAATCATGTAATTACTATGAAATTAATTGAAATCGTAATTGAACTTACTAATTCATCTTTAGTTTTAGTTAAATCAATATAGTTATTTCTAATGATGACTTAGTTTGAATCATTTCAAATAAAATTGGTCAATTGATCACTCTACTCAGGACGAACATATTTAATTGATCATGTAATTACCATGAGATTAATTGAAACTGTAATTGAACTTATTAATTCATATTTTATTTTAGTAATCAATTTAGTTATTACTAATAATGACTTAATGTGAATCAATAGATGACTAACATGTTACAACAGATGAGTAATCTGTTGGAAATGACCAAACAAATAAAAATATCTGTTGAAAATGACTAAACAGATATAGACATCTGTTGCAACAAATGACTCACCTGTTGCAACAACTAATTCATCTGTTGAAAATTATCAAATAGATATAGACACAAATGACTAAGTTGTTGCAACATATGACTCATCTGTTGGAAATTACTAAATAGACAAAATATGTGTTGAAAAATAATTTAAAATATTAAAGCTCAAATATTTTTTAGGAGAACTCAAGCGTTTTCCCCCTTGTCTAAGTTTTTGTCTTCAATTTTAGTTAAATCAATTTAATTATTATTAATAATTGCTTAATTTGAATCAACAAATGAATAACCTGTTATAAGCATTTATTGCAACAGATGACTAACTTGTTGCAACAAATAGGTGATCTGTTGGAAAATAATTAAAATACTAGGAAACTCAAACATTTTTAGGAGAACTCAAATTTTTGTCCCATTGTCTTAAAGACTTGTCTTTAATTTTAGCTAAATCAATTTAGTTATTTTACTAATAATTGCTTAATGAATCAATAGATGACTAACATGTTGCAACAGATGATTCATCTGTTGGAAATTATCAAACAAATAAAAAATTTGTTATAATAGATGGGTTATCCATTAGAAAACAATTAAAATAATAGGGAACTTAAATGTTTTTAGGAGAACTCAAACGTTTGTCCCCTTGGTCCTTTTGCATTTGATGTATGATACACTATTTTTGTCTTCGTTACCTATTTCATGAAATTTTTCATGTGTTTCACTTATTCGTTGTGCCCTTGTTGAAATTTTTAGAATTTTTTAAGTCAAATTTTGTTCGTATATCACTTGGACATTACTTCATAGGTGATTTTGTAAGTATAATTATGATTTTTGTTGAATTTTTTCTTTGGTATATTTGCTACCGCTACAATGGATAGAACCTGCAACCTGAATCCAATATATGAATCATTTATTGCAATAAGTGAGTAATTTGTTGCAACATATGACTAATCTGTTGCAACAAATGACCCATATGTTGGATTCATGTTACAACACTATAATACAAATTCAACAGATGAGTAATCTATTGCAACAGATTAGTCATATATGTTGCAACAAATTACTCATATGTTGCATCAGATTAGTCAATATGTTGCAATAGATTAGTCAATATGTTGCATCAGATTACACATCTGTGCAACCGATTACTCATCTGTTGGATTCACGTTACATGTTTTATCTACTGTTGAAAAAACAACAGTAGCAGATACACCCAGATGAGAAATTCAACTAAAAATTATAATTTTATTTACTAAAATCACCTATAAGTAATTCCCAAGTGATATACGAATAAAATTTGACCTAAAAAATTTTGATCAAGTAGCAATAGTAGCGGTAACAACAATGTTCATCAACAAGAAAATGATGATGATGAACAAGAAGAGATGATAATGAAGAACAAGATGATGATAATGAAGAATAAGATGATGAATAAAACAACAACAACAATGAACAACAAAAATCACGAAGAGAGAGAAAACTTCAATAAACGAGAAGAGAGAGAATCACGCCCTTTTCCCCTCCATGTTTAGTTATATTAGGTTTTACATTGGATCAAAGTGTAAATTAAAAACTTGTGGGTTATTTTCAAACTTTTCTTACTTTCTTAATCCTTAATAAAGTAATTGTCACCTCCACTCAATTATTAAGATTTGTGTCACCCACACTTCATTTTAAAACTCTTTTGTCACCTAGAGCCCAAAGCCCCAAGAAGGTTGATGATTCCGGCCGACCATATCTTCCAAAGGTGTAGATTTTATACATTAAACATTACTTTATTTAGAACACATATGTATAATATAAGTTTTTACATTCATAGAAGAGGCTGTTTTTATATTTAGTGAAATTATACAATTAGAATCTATGAATTTTGTATAAGGTTACCTTATATATTCTGATAAGTTTATAGATGAATAATGTATAAAGCTATAATATATCAGTCGTTATTCATTCTTGAAGTTTTTATTTGAAAGTATAAGCTACAATATGTGAGTCATTATACATTACTTATTTTGAACGACTAATGTATAATATAAGTTTTCTGATATATATATTTCAATATGTTATACATTAGAAGTTCTTATTATATATAAGAGGTATTTTATGTTTTATCTGGTATTATACTGTTAGAAAGCCTTTTTATTCTATAAGTTTTCATTATACCTTCTGTCAAGCTTATAGGCCATACATGTTTAAGGTGAAAAATTTGGATGTGTAGTATGACATTATACATTATTACAGTTTTTTTTTAATGTATAAGTTGCCCTCATACATGTGCAACTGTTGTGTAATCATGTTATAATTATTGAACGGACTGTTAATCATTTTTTTCAAATCAGGGACTGTGGCGTCTTTGTGGCTGCATAAGCTGAAATATTAAGTGAGGGACTGCAAGTGCATTCATGTGGTTTTGATGCTGAAAGTCAACGTACATGCTATGCTTCATTATTACGGCATTACGGAGTAACAAAGGCAAATGAAGGGAGATTGGATTTAGAGTAGCACTTTTTTATATTAGTCTTAATTTGAAACATCTAATTGTTGTTTAGTAGTTGATGTTAAACAGTTACAATACGTGTTCATTTTGTGGTGTTAGATGTTAATTTAGATTTTATGGATGTCCTAAATGTCCTTATACATACTTACCTTTTTGAAGAAATGTATTGCAATAACGTACACCTTATTATATTGTTACTATATAGTTTGGTAGATATCATGTTTATTGTACATTATATTATATATAATGTATAATATAATGTTATGCAATGTAGAATTTATGGAGATTGGATTTGGTGCAATCACAGAACTTTGTAAGTAATTTTTTTAAGTGATTTTTTTTTTTTTTTTTTTAATAAAATCGTTCTATGACTTCTAAAAAATTTTGTAAGTTAGAATGAGTTGAAGTAACAAAATTAGTTCATTGTTTTTTATAGCAACAAATCATAAATTGTATTGAAAATTTAACTCTATAAATGTATTCAAACCGCTAAAATCCACCTCAAGGTAAATAAGGAACATTATCTTTTAGTTATTGGTATTATTTTTATGTAGTTTTTTTTGTGTATATTGATAGTGTTTAAAAAAACTAAAATTTACATATATACACAAGGTAACTTTAATTGAGGAACAAATTGATATTATCAGATTTATCTTTCCTTAAATATAGTTGGGTAATTAATAACATGAATTAAGGAACAAATTGATATTATCAGATTTATCTTTCTTTAAATATAGCATAATCAGCTTTATCATACATTCCGGCAATGTATGAGCGTCGACCAGATGTATGAGTATATTTCTCCGAATTGGGAGAGAGAAAGGTTGAAATAATTTTATGTAATTACTTTCACTTACTAAGGGATTTATGTTTACACTTTTTTTATTTCTTGTGGGAAACAGAAAAGGCCAAATCTTTTTGTGGCCACATGGCTGCAATTGCACAAGAGTTGACATGCAAACAAAAATATGTTTTCATACATTACAGGGTACCAACATTATATTAACATTTTTGGATGAAATTTCATCTCTAACTGTGTATGTGTATTCATATAATTGTTAATTTGTTATAGGAATTAATAAAATTGATGGCCTAATAACCTTATTAGTGTTGGGTTATGCGTCTTTTTTTTTTTTTTTTGGATAAACTACAAAAATGATTTTCATAATAGGTGATTTTATTTTTTATCCCTCATAAATGAGTCACGCAAAACTAGTCTTATATCTTTTTTATTTATAGGACAAATGTTGCCTTTCTATATTTCAAATATTTCTAAACAACCCATACTTATCTATCTTTCACCTTCTATTTTTTTCTCTCTCTTTTAAAGTTTTTTCTCAATCCATACTTTTTTTCCTTTTCTCCTCTAACTTCCGTTTTGTAAAAAAAAAATCTGTTTTTTTATTTTTTCTCAACCTTTAATTTTGTTTTATTTTTTTTTTGTCTCAACTCTTTTTTTCTCCTCTCAACTTTTGTATTTTCTTTTTTTCTCTTTATTATTTCTTTGATTTTCTATTTTTTGTAAAATATTTTTCTTCATTTTTTTTGCAACTTTTATTATTTTTCTTTTCTTTCTTCGATTCCTTCAAAACGACAAGTTATATTCATGGACAAGAGTTGACACTACCACATTGTATTTTGATTTGTGATATGTTCTATAAATCTTGCCTTAGAAGTAAGACTTATAACTTTCAAACAACAAGTTACGTTCCATGGGCAAGAGTTGACACTACCCGTATTTTGATTTATCAGTGTTCTATAACTCTTACCTTAGAGGCAAGACTAGCCCAAGGATTTTCAAAGAACACGTTATGCCCCACGAGCAAGAGTTGACACTACCACGTTATGTATTGATTTATGAGATGTTCTACAACTCTTGCCTTAAAGGCATGACTTATCCCAAGGATTTCAAACAATAGGTTACGTACATCGAGTAAGAGTCAACACTACCATATTATATTTTTTACTTATGAAATGCTTATAATTCTTGCCTTAGAGGCAAAACTAAGCCCCAAGGACCATTAGACAACAAGTTATGCTTCATGGACAATAGTTGACACTACCACATTGTGTTTGATTTATGAGATATTCTATAACTCTTGCCTTAGAGGCAAGACTTAAACCAAGGACTTTCAAACAACAAGTTACGCTCTATGAGTAAGAACTGACACTACCAAATTATGTTTTGATTCATGAGATGCTCTATAACTCTTAACTTAGAGGCAAGACTTAGACCAAAGACTTTAAAACAATAAGTTACGCCCCATGGGCAAGAGTTGATACTACCACATTGTATCTTGATTTATGAGATGTTTTATAAATCAATGAGTTCTAAACAATAAGTTATGCCCCATAGGTAAGAGTTGAGATTGTCATGCCTGTTTTTGTCATGGTTAAACAAAACATGGCCTATGGACTCAAAAATAATTGAATTTTTCACAGAGTCGCCACCTAATTTTTAAGGAAAATAAGAAAACCTATGTAATTATTAACACGTATGACTTATGTTTTTGTCTGCAAAAATCGATTTAGATTTTAGGTAAGGGTTCAAGTTATTCCGAAGAAAAGAGGTAAGGCATCCTTTGAAATTCACAAATGTGGTACCCGGCTAGACTAAATTTATCAAAAAAGAGAAAGAAAAAATTATTCTTTTGAAAAATATAAATATTTAAAATAATGTACAAAAATGTATGTGTATTAAGTGTATAAATAAAACTTATTGTTAAATATGTAAAAGGTATGCACAAAAAAATTGTAAATTATGTGTGAAAAGAAAAAGTATTTTTTTATGTACAATAAAAAGAAAAAGTATTTTGCAAATACTACTTTTCACTTGATCAAAATCATGGGGAGAAAAATAAAGATTTATTTGAGAAGAAAAGACTAAACAATGCTTATAATATAAATGTGTGAATTAATTAATCAAATATCTAAATTAATTTGATTCCTTTACGTAAATATTAATGACCTAAGTTTTGCCTAAATGAGCGTTATTGAATAAGGATGTTCCCGCCCGACATCCCAAAAAGTAAATTTCCACTATACTTTTATCTTTATGTACAATTATACGAATGAGAAATAAAATACAAAACATAAAGCTCAAAACTCCCTTTCAAGTACCACTATGGAGTGTGTTACAAAGAATATGTATAAACGTTTGATAGAAAATATTAAGAATGAACAGATAATTATTAGAATAAATAAAAATTATGTGTACACTTACGTACATGTAGATGTATATATAAAAATAGAATTTTGTTATAAAGTGGGCTTAGATTAAGTTTTAGATGCGCCATAGCTACGAAGCGGTTGCTCGATTTATCGGACGTCCTAAATCACCTTGCTAAGATACAAATCGTTAAACCTTTTGTATTGTTGTGATATTATAGAGATTTAGTCATCGCCCAATTTTTTTTTACGTATCTGTATACGTAATGTCTGTCTTTTATTTGGGGAGGCCTGAAAAATCACCGAGAGTTTCTTCATTGGCCATGTACTGATACTTGATATAAAATAAGTAAACTTAAAAAAATAAAATTTGTCTTTTGTTATGGGAAACCTCAAAAATCCGACAGAGAGATATTTTCATTGGCCAATTATTGATACTTGATATAAAATAAGTAAACTTGAGAAAATAAAATTCATCTTTTGTTATGGGGCGGCCTCGAAAATTCGACGGAGAGATATTGTTATTGGCCAAGTAGCATGCAATAATACCCCAAAGATAGAGAGGACAAAAATGCCAAAACCAGCTAGAAAGATTGCAATAATCAGAGTACATCATCGAAACTACAAACAACTAATCAAAGGCTAAAATAATGTAATTAGTAACCAAACATGGCAGCCTAGATCTGAGCATTTAGAATCCACCAGAGATGTACGAAATACAGTCAGTAGAAAAAATGGTGGAATCCCATCGAAAGAATGGAGTTTGCTAAAAAATATACAACTCCAGCCAAATAATATCAGAAATCATATTTAAAAAATACATTAAGACAAAAGAGTGATGAGTAGTGGAGATGCTTCAATGACTTTTGCCGAGTAATGCTGAAAGGCAAGATTTGTGCATCAATGATGAAAATATCATTTTTTTCATAAGCAATAATGAACCAAAAGGAGATGGGAAGGGACTGCCGTGCTGGTGGAGATTGTTGGAACTCACCGGTCGTCACCTCCATGAGGCAGCAACAGATGAGGGGGGAAAAACAAAGAAGGGTCGTGGTGGTTGTGCATTGAAGCTTTCTAGTCATCACCAACGGTAAGGCAGTAACGAAGAAGAGGGGAAAGGGAGAGGAAGGTCATTTGTTGATGGTGTTGTCCTCAAGTGAAGCTTAGTCGGAGCCCTTCGCTGGAGAAGAAGCAGTGAGAGAAGAGGAAGAGAAAAGAGCTTGAGTGGTGAGAGAAAAGAGAGAAAAATTATGATTTTTGTGTATGTTAAAAAATGTATGTATGTTTTTTATGAAAAAAATTTACCTCCTCTCCTCTATTTATAATTGAAAATGGCACCCCCTATTAATCAAAGTATAAAAGAATGCCTTTTTTTTTAGAATATCTTTTAGTCCTTAAGTTATTAGTCAAAGACTTTTCATCCTTTTAATCAACATGTAAAGTTATTATTCAAAAGGTAGTGTCCTTGTAGTCCTTGTCAGATGTGACAAGTCCTTATTGTGTAGACTTTGTCAGATGTGACAAGACCTTATTATGTAATCTTTGTCAGATGTGACAAAATATTAAACTATTATACTGTGCATTAAAATAATTGATCCAACTTAGTGTTTGCAAACTGTATTAAATAATGTACAAAATGTAGGTATTGATATGTAATTACAGAAAAATGTAAAGAAAATTAAAAATATAATTAACTTTAAAATATAATATATTATAAAGTATAAAAAATGAGATGTCATGTCGTGTACGTGTGCAGATGATTGTTAAAATGATAATAAATTGATAAAAATTCTAATATTATGAAAATTAAAAATATGACAATAGATTGATAAAATTTCAAAATAAGAATATCAATAATTTTTTAACAATTGTAAGAAATATGTAAAAATTATATTTTGTGACCTTTAATGATCAGGAAGCCTAAAGACGTTAATTTTAAGTATGGAGAGACAAAATTGGGTGTCAACAGACACTACTACATTGCGTCTTGATTTATGAGATGTTCTATAACTCTTGCCTTAGAGGCACGACTTAATTCAAGGACTTTCAAACAACATGTTACACTCCATGAGCAAAATTTGACACTACCACATCGTGTTTTGATTTATGAGATGTTCTATAGCTCTTACCTTAGAGGCAAGACTTAGTCCACAAGTTACACCCATGGGCAAGAGTTGACACTACTACATTGTGTCTTGATTTATGAGATGGTCTGTTAGTCATGCCTCTAAGATAAGACTTAGCCCAAGAACCACCCAAAAAAATAAGTTACGGCCAATGGGCTAGTGTTGACACTACCACATTGTGTCTTAATTTATGAGATGTGCTATAACTCTTGCCTTTGAGACAAAACTTAGTCCCAATGACTTCCAAACAACAAGTCATGCCCTTAAATTTAATTTGATGTCAAAGAAAAGAAGATGTCTTTGCTAATTATCTAACTTTTCATTTATTAGCAAAATATAACAGAAGTTGATGGAAAAAAAGAGAAGAAAAAATAGAGAAAAGAAAAAAAAAGATTGAGAAAAAAGAAAAAAATAAAGGTTAGAAAAATAAAAGAAAAAAAAAAAAAAAAAAAAAAAAATTAAAAAAAAAAAATTTTAAAAAAAAAAAAAAAAGAAATGAAGAAATATATAATATTTAGAAAAAAAAGGAGAAAAAAAGTAAAAGAAAAATAAAGGTTGAGATAAATGAATTAAAACAAGAAAAAAAAGAGAAAAAAACAAAAATCAAGAAAAAATAAAAAAGAGAAAAAAAGATGAAGAAGAAATAAAATAGAAGTTGAAAGACAAATGAACATGAAAAGTGTAAAAACATTTGAGATGTAGAGAGGCAAAAATATACTTGTACTATATATAAAAAGAAAGGAGGATTAGTCTTTAAAAACTTTTCTTAGGGAGGACAAAAAAACAAAGTCACCCATTATGAGGGCTATACCATGTAATTTCCTGTTTTTTTTTTCTTTTTATGTAGATAAATAAAATCCAATTTGGACCAACCCACTTTTGCCCACAAGTCTATTATTATGAGGCATATCTATTGTCACGATCCGAATTCATGACTGACCGTGATGAGCATCTCAAGCCCACCATGGGCCGGAGAGAACCCCCTTATCCTTACCTCAAGAGCACAATAAAGATAAACAACGGAAGCCAAGCAAGTCTATAAAAGATACACGAATCCAAAGAAAAGATAACAATTCAAAAAAAGACATCCATGATATCCCAACACTCTCCACAAAACCTCTAAATCAGAAATACCAATTAAGTCGGGACATGCTACTGACTATGACAAAAGAACCCAAAAGTACTAGACAATAAAGAAACCAATGAAATGACCAGGCCTTCCAAAGGAATGGAGGGATCACCATTTCACAGCTGATCAGCAGAAGTACCCAACCACCTAATGCTGCATTGGAATAATAGAAAAATCCTCCAAACCTACATCATTCAATTATGTAGCGTTCGAGGATGGTTAATGGGGCGAGCATTGACATGTAACTTAAGGCAATGGGATATAATAGTGCATTTACCGAAAACTTGTCATAAATTATATTCACAACAATTACATATACATATATAGGATGTCGGAATAGGGACACTGATCATGAAACATGATAGCCTAAAACATTAGCCTGGATTATGTAGCTCTCTCCTTCCTGAAGGCACTCATGAGCTATTTGAGTCTGGCTCCTCCTGTCGGAAGAGCCCCAGTCCATGTTAGCCACATGTACCAAGGAAAGGCTAAAGACACCAAGGCAATAGCCATCTAAAATATAATGTGTATCTAGACACATGGTCATATATACCCCCAACATCGGCAAATGCGGTTTCCAGTATTGGTCTCCCCAGGACTACACCTTCACGGTGAGCTACACAATTTCCTTTAAGCCCAAATTAAAATAGTTTGCACATAAACCAATCATTATCCCAGGAGTCTTATATTAAGACATTTACCAACTTGGTATCGTCATACCAATACGCTTGCAACCTATTCCAATTATGCCAAACCAGTCTATTTAACTATTAGACTCCCAAGTTTCATTTAAAATCCAAAACCATGGCTACCAAGGGCATTCCAAATTCATTTTTATCCATTTATCCTTTAATTCAATACAATATTTTCAAAAGAAAAGTTAAATTATGTAAAAGTCCATATTTAAAACCAAGATTATAAAGTGGGTTGAGGTTAATATCATTACGAAGCCAAAAGTCCATCAATTAGGTGAAACACATGTCACCCATTTCAAACATTATAACAATGCACCAATGCAGTCCCTAAAACCATCAATTAAAGCATGACTAATCAATTTAAAACATGGAAAAAGTAATTAAATCAATAACAACCAATAACCCTCAACCAAATTTCGAATCCATCAATTTAATCAGATGAATATTGAATTAATTTATGTCAAAAATATAAAATATAAGTTAAGGTATGCGAAACATCCCTGAAATACAGGAGAATTTGAAGAGAAATCAAAATTAAAAGTACGAAGAATGAAATTCTTGTAAAACCCTTTATATTTCTTGCATTGGGTATTGGAGAAGAGAGAACAATGTAAAAATAAATGAATTTGGGGTTTTTATGGGGTTATGGGACGTTTATGATATGTTTAAAGTTAAAAGGACCAAAAACCCTTCACCCCAAGTGAAAAAATAAAATTGGACGAAAAATGCATAGCAACGTGGCACTCTCTATTACAGAGGGTAGCCTTTACTGCCTCAAGGTCTCAAATGGCCATGAACCCCTGTCAAAAATTTTAAAACTTTCTCAAAACACCCTTTTAACATCTCTTATCACGATTCTAGTTAAAAATTAATGTTACACATGCAGGAGGATCAAAAGTAAAATAATCAAAATTTTATGGGGTCTTACATATATAGATATTTTTCATCTTATTTCACCATTCACAAAGAGAGTTTCAATAGACACAAAGGAGAGAAAGTGTGCAGATTTTTGCCTAAAATTTCAGCCTAGCATACAACTTCAAATTGCAATTTTTGCTTTGATTCTTATCCGATTGAGATAATTTTTGTACAACCTATTCATCTTGTCTAAATCGTCGAATCATAACTAACAAAGTTGGATTTGGTGGCTTGTAGCTTTTATTTTTCATCTGTGAATAATAGCTACATTTTTTTTGGTGTTTTGCTTCTTTTATTCTCTAATTTTAGTGCAATCTTGTTGTGTTGTTGCTTGTTATTTGACACTTATTTTGTAGCCAAATTTGGAGACCAATGTTGTAACTCCTGGTGATTATAGTGGATGTTTTGGTTCCATGATTTTTTTACTCTTCACATTGAAGGATTTTTTATGTTAATTTATTGTCTCATGTGATTGGTTTCATTCTTGTCTTGTCATATTTGTTTGGTTGATTTATTTGCTGCCTTATTATTATTGTGCTTGGATTTGATTATTTTCTCTTGGTTCAAATTGAAAGGAAAAGTTTAGACTTGGGTATTCTTCCGTTGTTACCCTGTCGTGCACTTTAATAGTGTCCTTTCCTTTCCCAACAAGTGATATCAAAGTATTATTATTGATTTTCAATTTGAACGGTGGAGGAATATGAGCAAGATGTTGTGTCTGAATGGTTGTAAATATCATACTCGAAAAGGCAAAATAAAAGATCTCCTATTTGTCAAGAAAATGTATTTGCCTGTGTTCACGTCTAATAAACCTTCATCCATGATAGATGAGGAATGGAAATTTGAGCACCTATAGGTTTGTGGCTATATCAAACAATGGGTTGAACATAATTTTAGAAATCATAATGTGAATGAGACAATACCGAAAGTTTATGGGACAAGCTTAAAATACTTTATGCTTCAAAGACTGGCAATAACAAGTTGTTTCTGGTTATGCAATTGCTGAATATTAGGTATAAAGATGCCAGTCCTATTTATAATCATATAAATAATTTTTAGGGTGTCCTTGATTAGCTATATGGAATGGGTGTAAAGTTCGATGAATAAATTCAAGGACTTCAGCTTTTTAATACTCTGCCAAACTCTTGGAAAACCCTTCAAATTTCTTTGATCAATTCTTCTCCCAGTGGTGTTGTAACTATGGAATATGCTAGAGTGGTGTCTTAAATAAAGATATGATAAGATCTCAGGTCTCATCTTCTTTATCTTCACACTCTGATATTTTGGAGACTGAAGAGAGGGGAAGAAACAAGTCCAAAGGTCCAAATGATAAGAGATAAAAGTAGAAGCAAGTCGAAGTCCAAATTCAAGAATGTTATATGTGACTATTACAACAAAAATGGGCATATCCTGGAATATTATTACAAGCATAAGAGAGATATGAGATGACAAAAGAAAAAAGTCTATAATGAAAATTATGTTGTTATTGTTGCTAATGATGACCTTCTTGTTGCTTGTGATGAGAATGCCATTACTCTTATATGCAATGAGTCTAGTTGATTTGTGGATTCTGGTGTTACTTCTCATGTTACGTGAAAGAAGAAATTATTTTCTTCTTATATTCCAAGTAATTTTGAAATGTTTGAATGGACACTAATGAGGTTAAAGTACTTAGCATTGGGAATGTATAGTTGGAAAGTAAAAATGATTTGATATTAGTTCTCAACAATGTAAAGTATGCTCTAGATGTTCGCTTGAATTTTTTTTCTATTGGAAACCTTGATGATGAGGGTGTTGGCCAGTGGATGCTTACTAGAGGTTCAGTGATTGTCAAGTTGTCTAACTTGTACATATTTTAGGATTCCACTTCTAGAGGCTCAGTAAACTTGGTGAAGAATAATACTTCATCAAAGTTATGACATAAAAGGCTAAGTCATATGAGTGACAAGGGGATTGATAGTTTAGCTAAGAAAAATTTGCTTGCTTGAGTAAAACAAGAAAATTTGAAGAAGTGTGGTCATTGCTTAGTTGGTGAACAGAAAAAATTTTCTTTTCAGAGTCATCCGCGTTCAAGAAAGCTTGTTTTGCTGGGGTTGGTGCATTCTGATTTATGTGGTTTAAAGTAAGGGACTTTTATTGATGGCCACTCTCGCGAACTCTGGGCATTTTCTTAAAGTAAGGATTAAATACTTAATGTGTTCAAGGATTTTCAGGACTTGGTTGAGAGGCAGACAGGAAAGAAATTGAAATGCTTCCACTGAGATAATGATAATGGGTATATTGATCCTTTTGATTGATATTGTAGAGAGCAGGGTATTCAATATTATAAAACTCTTTAAAAGACTCCTTAGTTAAATATTTTAGCAGAGAGGATAAATATAATTTTGGTTGAGAGAGTTAGATGTATGCTTTCAGATGTTAAGCTGCTAAAGTTTGGGCAGTGGCACTTAATACTATTGCTTATGTTATCAATTTATATCCTACAATTGCTTTGGATGGTGATATCCCTAATAGAGTTTGGTCTGGTAAGCATATTTCCTATGATCATCTTAGAGTATCTGTATGTAAAGCCTTTGCACGTGTTCCTAAGGATGCGAGATCAAAGTTGGATGTTAAAACTAGACAATGTATCTTCATTGGTTATAATCAAAATGAATTTGACTATCTTTTTTATGATTTAATTGAGAAGAAACTTATCAGAAGTCGTGATGTTGTGTTCTTTGAAGACCAAAAAATTGAAGACTTTGATAAAGCTGAGAAGGTTAATTCTCCCAGTAGTGAGACCTTAGTTGATGTTGGTCCAATTTCTTTGACTAGTGTTCCTGAAGAAAATTTTATGATGATGAAAATCAAGTTGATAATGAAGATGATGATCATGTTTAAAATGACCATTATGATATTGGTGATGATCCAGTGTAGGTTGATGTGGTTGACTAACAACCAATTATTGATGCTCCATAGAGTTCTCTCAGATGATCTATAAAGAGAGAATATCTTCTTCTCATTATTCTTCCA
The DNA here is from genome assembly GCF_002878395.1 of Capsicum annuum. Taxonomy (NCBI): domain Eukaryota; kingdom Viridiplantae; phylum Streptophyta; class Magnoliopsida; order Solanales; family Solanaceae; genus Capsicum; species Capsicum annuum. Next base: position 136,568,837 of record NC_061118.1, read on the forward strand.
ATGAGTATGTACTCTTGACTGAAGGGGAGAACCTAAGAGCTTGATAAAGGCATGGAAAATAAAAAAAATAAAAGTGGTTTGATGCTATGAAAGATGAGATTAAATCTTTACATGATAATAATACCTTTGATTTGGTTAAGCTACCTAAACACAGAAAAGTTTTGAAAAACAAATGTGTTTTTTAAGTAAAACATAAAGATGGTAACCCAATTCCACGGTACAAGGCTAGATTGATTGTGAAGGAATTTAACCCCAAAAAGGAAGTTGATTTTGATGAGATATTCTCTTTAATTGTGAAGATGTTATTTACTCGTGTGATTCTACGTTTACCTGTAAGTCTAAATTTAGAGGTTGAGCAAATGAATGTTTTTAACTTGCTTTTCTCCATGGTGACTTAGATAAAAAAATTTATATGGAGCAACCGGAATATTTTGAAGTCAAGGGAAAAGATAATTATGTTTGCAAATTGAAAAGGAGCTTGTATGGTTTGAAATAAGCTCCCAGTCAGCATAGCTCCAAGAAGACTTCTTCAGACCATTATATTTTTGTGCAAAAGTTATTTGACTTTACTATAGTATTACTTTATGTTGATAAAATTCTTATTGTTGGTCATAATGCTTGTAGGATTCACAAATTGAAGCAAGAGTTGAGAAAGTCTTTTTCTATGAAAGACTTAGGACCTGCAAAATAGATTTTTTGCATACAAATTGTCCGTGATAGAAAGGCCAAGAATTTATGGTTATCACAAGAGAAGTATATTTAGAAAGTACTTTAAAGGTTCAACATGGATAAGGCTACGGTTGTCAGTGCACCTTTTGTTATGCACTTCAAATTAAGAACGGAGCAGTGTCATTTCAGAGATGATGAGAAGAAAGATATAAAGAAAGTTAATTATGCTTCATCCGTATGTAGTTTGATGTATGCAACGGTTTGTAATAGACTGAATATTACTCATATTGCTGGTATTTATAGCCAATTTCTTTCTAATCTGGTAAGAAAATATTGGAATGTTGTAAAGTGGATAATGAGATATCTTTGTGGAATTTCTATACTGAGTTTATGTTTTGATAAAGGAAAGCCTATGCTTTGTGGTTATACTAATTTAGGCATGGATGGTGATGCTGATACTCAAAAATTTACTTTATGATATTTGGTTACTTTTGCAGGGGGAGTTGTGTCTTGACAATCTAAGTTGCAAAAATGTGTTGCTCTATCTACTACAAAAGTTGAGTTCATTGCTTCTGTTGAAGTTTGTAAAGAATTGCTTTGGAAGAGATTATTAGGGGAACTTTCATGTGCTCAATAAAGGTATGCGCTTTATTGCGATATTCATAGTACTATACATCTTGGCAAGAATCTTATATTTCATGGTCGGTCTAAACACGTTGATGTAAGATATCATTAGATTTGAGATGTGTTGGACTTTAAGTTGCTTGAACTTGAGAAAATTCATACGGATGATAATGGTTCCGACATGATGACTAAAGTTTTGACAAGAAGGAAGTTTGAATATTATTACTTGATCATCGGGATTTTGGTTTTCTTCACATAGTCGTGAGGGAAGAATTGTTGGGTTATTGGTCTTTTTTCCTTTCTATGTGGATAAATAAAGTCCAAGTGGACCAACTAACTTTTGCAAATAGTCCCATTACTATGAAGCATATATATAGACCTTTTAAGGTCTTATTTCACCATCCATAAAGAGAGTTTTAGCAACCACAAAAGAGAGAAAATATGCAGATTTTCATCCAAAATATCAGCCCTAGCAGCCAATTTCATATTGTGATTTCTACTTCATTTTTTGCTCGATTGAGATGATATTTAAGTAGCTTGTTCCTCTAATCTCAATATTTGATTAGGAACTGAGAGTTGGATTTGGTGGCCTGTATCTTTTGTTTTTTATCCGTGAACAGTAGCTGCATTTATGGTGTTTTGCTTTTTTTTCTTTTAATTTTAGTGCACTCTTGTTGTGTTGTTGCTTGTTGTTTGGAATTTTTTGTAGCTAATTTTGGAGAATATTATTATAACTCTTGGTGATCATAGTGAAGGTTTTGGTTTTGTGATTTTTACTCTTCACTTTGAAGGGTTTTTCACATAAATTTGGTGTCTCATGTGATTAGTTTTATTATTGTCTTATCATATTTGTTTGGTTATTTTTTTGCTGCCTTATTATCATTGTGCTTGGATTTATTTATTTTCTCTTGGTTCAAATTAAAAGGAAAAATTTAGACTTGAGTATTCTTCCACTGCTATCATGTCGTGCACTTTGATAATGCCCTTGCCTTTCTCAACAATTGGGGGGATTTTGCCTTTTAACATAAGGGCTTATAAGAATATAAAGTCAATAACTATATTTTTATTGAGAAAATGATCTCTTATGATTACTTACAAATTAAATAGAAAAAATAACTTTTTTCATATTTTTATATATGTCAAAAATAAAGATAGATTAAATATCATGATAAAATCTCTTAAGAGATCATTTCGGGTGGATGGCCAAGTAGAAGGAATACTATGGTGCCTACATTGTTCGAGAATTTTATGCCGCCTATACGTCCACTATGATAAATTGACTAAGCTACATGCCAAAGAAAAGTAGAAGATTGAACCTCTTAAGCTGCCACCACTTGCTAGTGTCAGAGTTCAAGGATAGGTAGTAGATATTTTAGAGCAGGCTATCTTGACACTCCTGTATTGGCCTGCATATGTACCTCCTATATAGATAAGGTTGTATGAGCAATGCATTCACTTGGTGATTGATGTGACTGGGTGAAGGATCTAAAGAGTCCTAATAACATTATGTGGTGGATTGCTAACACTATTACTGTGCCTGGTCCAGAGGCACAATAGGTCAGAGATCAGCCGACTAAGATTACTAAGGCGACTCTGAGCTTTTATACAAAATTTTGGTAGTCTGTGGTGAGAGATAGGTTGCAACCAATAGAGAATGACAACACACTTAGTTCCGAGAAGGCATCACTAGTGGTTTGCATTATGTATGGATATGCATTGAATGTGGGTAGATTGATAGTGTTACATCCTGGGTTTTGGACCTTAGAATTTTTCCTGGAATTTTGCTCTCTGAACCCAATACGACTTAAGGGTACGAGTCGTATGTTGGGGTACGAGTGGTATGGTTCTATCTTATAAACTAGTATTGGTTAGTGGGGTGGATGGGTTACTAGAATGGATACGACTTGGGGGATAAGAGTTGTATGGTTGGGTACGTGTCGTATCTAGTACTTGTATAGGGGACAATTTTCAATCCTCTTGGTATTCTATTCTTCCAGGGATATGGATGAAAGGTATGAATCATATGCTTTGGATACGACTTGGTTGGATGATTCATATGATGGACAATGTTGGGTCCAAGGGCTGACGGTGGATACGAGTGACGGGTACTACTCATATCAGAAGGTTACGACTCGTATGGTTCAGTCATATCCCTATGATAGGATTTTGTACAACTTAAGCGGGGGTATTTTGGACATTTTTCTACTTACCCTAATAGGACCCCACGACTTCTAACCTATTTGGGAGGATATTTACTTTATTATTTCTCTCTTTAACACGTAGAAACTACTCCTAAACAATCTAAAATCCTCTCAAAAGTTTTAGGGCAAGGAAGAGCTAGGGTTTCATCTTGAGGACTATTTTAGGGATCACTTTGGTGATTTCTTTCCATAATAGGTATAAGGCATATTAGTTCCAACTAAAGTCAAGATTTTACTATTGGTTTTTATGATTTCATTATTATATGCTTTGGGTTTTCAATTATGATTTGGGGTTTTGTTTATAAATGGTTGGTTATGATTTCCCATGGTTTTAACTATGCTTTTCTATGCATTAATGGTGGTTTTAGATAATTGAATACATGGAATGGTTGTTGGTAATTGCAATTTGGTTTTGATATATACTATGCCCCCAATGTGTTTGACAAAATGCTTATAAAGATATGTCCATTTCATTGACTTTTTTTAAATGGAACTCTTGCTTGTTTTAAACTTGGTAAAGGATTTATGCATGGTTTAAATGGGTTGGAAAGGTAAATGGCTAAACGATTATGCTTGTGGGGTACGAATTCCCCCAAGTAGATTTAATATTGTAATTGGAAGTGCACCTAAGGTCCCCTACACCTACATATGATTGGCTATGGATAGTACTTGCAAGTATGGTAGGTATGACGACATCTCTCCTAAATGTCCTTGGTTAATAAATGGTTAATGGATTGCTTGAAAATGGTTTTAGTTGGGCATTAAAGGGGGAGGTATAGCTAAGCCATGGAAGGTAGAGGTCCCGAGGGATCGAAACTGAAAACTCATATTTATCTGTATGAGTTTGGTCTTGGTGGATCGTGTGCATGATGTCACACCTCATATTAGGGGATGTACAAGTCATCCCAGCAGGATACTTCCCTGGTCTTGTGGCTACACGCACTGGGGCCCTTTCAGCAGGGGGAGCTACACCCATATTTCCTGTGGGTGCCTTAGGACGGTAAAGCTACACAACCTAGATAAAGGTTTCAAATGCAAGCTAAACCTATTTCCCTTTTCTGACACTTATATATGTATAGTTGTATGCATTATGGATGGTTTTACTTGGTTTTATAAATGGCATTATTTTATCCTTACCCTGAGTTCATGCTAGCGATCACTCGCTAGCCCGTCTACTACAGTTGTATGCCCACGCTATGCAGGAACCAATCATTCTAATCCTCTTGTCTAGCATTCAAATTTCGATATCAGCATTGGACTGAAGTGATGAACTTTTATCCTTTCGGAAGGCTCCATTTCATGTCATGGATATTTTTAGACATTTTTATTATGGATATTAGTTTTGGCCATGGTTGGGGGCATGTCCCAACTGAATATTTTTACTTTTTTAAATAGGGGCTTTGTGGTACTTCTGGGGGTTGGTATAGGTGGGATTGATATTGGTGTTTACTATAGCATTGGTATTGGTGTTGGGGCTTACACCCTTGGATGATATTGTTTGTTGTTCCATCATATTATATCTTGGGATTGATTATCATATTATGTTTTGGTATTCTCTTTGGTTATGGCATGGTTTATCGCCTATGGTTTGTCTTGGTATGGTTGGATGGTTGGTTTGGTATGGTTGGACTCGGTTGAGTCGGTCCTTTCCCAGAGTCTTTATGAGAGAATTTACACTATTTTGTTATATGCTCAAAATTCAGCCTATCAAAGGCTGCTTAAGGTGGTTGTATTGGGTAATAGAGGGCGGTCCTTGGTCTTGGTTAGATTTTAGATGCCCATTATGTCTATGCCCTGGTTTGGTCATGGCAGATAGCCACAGAGATATGGGGCAAAGTTATAAATGAGGTTGTTGGCCTTCCATTCCTGTATTTGCATTAGCGATTATGTGAAGAGGCAAGGGAACCTTTTATCCGCCATATAGATAGATGAACTGAGGTGACAAAAGTGTCTAACATTGCACTAATTAAGGATGTAGAGAACCTATTGTATTGTTCTAGGATCATTTCTTATGTGCTTGAAACTGAGTTGGTTGTAAGGCTGAGTAGTGTAATTACACTAGTAGAGAGCCTCACTGCAGCCAGGCCCATTGTTATTCACATAGTCGATATTAACATTGACCATGCTGTAGGCAAGGGACCACCATTTATATCTACAGATTTCATTCGTGCCCCCACTGGTGGTGTCATACCATACCTTATGATTTCTTAGTGAAGCTCATAGATTAGAAATGTGAGATAACCAAAAGGCTAGAGCAGGTGATTGCACAAATATGCCCAATATTGTTGAGTAAGATAATGCGACTAAGAGAAAAATTCGTACAAAGCAACATAGGATGGTTGGGAGTTGCAGGCACATATTTATAGTTTATAGGTGCACATTAATGATAGGCTACATGAGTTGAAAATCCTAAAGTTTAAGTCTATACTTGCAAAGTTAGATGTATTGAAAAAAGAGAAAGCTAAGTTGTCTACAAAGTTAGCCTCAATGATTCCTTCCTCATTGCTCTAGATTCTTTGATGTATTATTTGATAGGCCGTTAGTGACCGATAAGCTTGTTGATCTTTAGTATACTACTGCCCCGACCGACTCATGGAGGAAGGGCAAGCGATGTCATGATAAGTCTGAGGACCCTAGTAAGCCTAAGAAAATTGACATAAGAAGCTGAGATGAGTTGCTAGAGAGTCTCAAACTGAGAATCATCAAATGAGAGAGAAAGAGAGAGAGATGATTGATGCAGTGAGTGTGGGGGCCTTTTCTATTGTTATGGCCCTACCTAAGACTTGAGTTACTCCAATTCCTGAGGCACCCTTATAGATGAGAGACTGATTGTGGCATATAAGAATGTCACCACTGCTACAAACCATGACTATTCTAGGGAGCCCAGACTAATAAGTGCGCCGACCATTGCTGGTGCCAACTTGGATACTTTGAGAGTTCCACTAGGCACATTCCCTTCACATACATCAGGCACTAGCTCCTAAAGCTCCACAAGTATATTCTACTTTTTGGTTCTTTATATTTTGTGCATTGGGGACAATGGATGACAGTTTTAATGAGTGTGGAGCTACCGATACTTGAGGGTTTTCTCGCCATACTTATGTTCCCTCAAAGTACATTATCATAGTAGAACCTATATGTCTAGAATTTTTTTGATGTTTATGGTGTTTTTGTGTTAAGAAGGAGGATTTAGGAGAACTACATGCAGTTTTAAGTTTTGAAAATAATGAGCACACATGGTTTTGATACTATTTTGATGAATACTTGACCCTTATGAATTTCTTTTTGTTGTGCTATGTGGATTCCTATGTTATGATAGATTTTGACCCTTAGGGATCTTTGTATAACATTCTATATGTTAATGAGTTAATCATTGCTTTTAAGATAGGGCATGAATTCATTAGTTGGTGGTAGGTGTTTGATTCTATGCCATGAGTATGAGAGTTGTCCTATCTAGTTCTTATATCGTGTGTACAAGCTAGAACTTGACCTGTTAGTCTCACCAAAGTTGTAGGATAGTTGGTTAGGTAAGTATCATAGGATGTTCTTTAATTACGTCTGCTAAAAGTCCAAAACCCCGTCCAAATAAGTACAACGCTCCTTGATCCTGATTTTGAGCCTAATTAGACCTTTTCTTTGAACTAGCCAATTCACCTTCTCACTTTTAACAAAGAAACTGTCTTGGCCCTGGTCCCTTCTTAAATAATTACACCTCAACTCAGATAAATCGCCTAAGTTAAGGGTAGCTATCATAGGGGTGCGTAAAAGATTCAGTATGAAGGAAAAAAAAGAAAGTTTAGAAAATAAAATCGAATCCGAAGTCCTAAAGATATGAAAAAGGGAAAAGAATAAAGAAAATTAGAAAAAATGAACCCTAAAAGAATGTAGTTTCAAAGAGAAATAAGTCATTGTATCTATATGTACCATACCCATCTCCGAGCCTACATTATAAGACGAATAAAGTCCTATAATGATCCTAACCCAACTGTTTAAAAATAGAGTGTAGAAAATAAGGGCAAGCCTATGGCTTATGTATGTACAGTGTTTGAACTTTTTTGTGAAAGTGAGCATATTCATCATAGTCCTAATTTTCATTGAGATATGGTGGAACAGACTTTGTTGTTGTGAGAACACTAAGATTGCATTATCTGATGGTTAATTAATTGAAGGATTGTCAATTGCGTTTGTATGATTAGCAGTTGATAACTTGAAGTCATTTATAGATTCTTTTGATTTAGTTTGAATAATTCATAGTTGTTTTGATTTAATATAGAGGGGTAAAATGAGATTTGTGTACTGGTTTATATGTATTTCTGCAAATTTCTTTAAAGTTCATCTTAGTTAAGCGTCGTCATTCTTTGGTTTTGTTTCTATTGCTTAGGGACAATCAAATATTCTAAGTTGAGGGTGTTGATGTGAAAAAGTTTGTGGCGCTGTTGATGCTTATAACAAGGAATTTTTGTGAGTTCTTAAAGCACGTTTATGTAGATATAATGTGTTTTTGTGTGTTTAGTTTTGTAGGAGAAAACAGTTGGAAACACTTGCAAAACTTGAGTTAAAAGTCTGTAAGTATAGGCCTATGAGAGCCCTAATAGGTCATAACACTATCCACGAGTCGTGTCCTTGATCCTGATAAGTGGTCCAAGTTGAAAAGTTCAAGTTGTAAGCCACAGAAGCCTTGGTGGGACGTTAGAGAGGTCCACAATTCGTGACATGGCTCATGAGATAGGAATTCTAAGTCAAACCTAATAAATGGGTCTATGGACCGTGAGGAATAACTATGACATGGCTCATGGGGGAAGTTCATTAAAGAGCCTAACGAGTACTCTAACAGACCATGGCAAGGCACCACAGACCGTGAAGTAGTTCTAACTCTGTTTTCCTGTTATGTTTTGGATAGAATTTTTATGTCTATAAATATATTATGAAGGGTTTACTTCGAGACACATCTTTGTACTCACATTTAGAGCTTGTTATTACATACTTCTAACGTGCTTACATACGTTTGCAATTCAATTCTATCATTTGATTCATTTTTCATCTTACGTTCATCAATTAGTTGTTCAATTATCATAAGTGTTTTTATGGTGAATTATATACAAATTCTTGTTATTATCACTTTGATTATGAGCAGCTAAACATCATAACTAGGATTATGAGAACCATGGTGAATTAACAAAGTAGACAAAGTTTTTGATAATTGTGGACCGGTGTTTATGCATGTATTAATATTTTCTCTGTTATGATTGTTTTTTGACGGGTGTGCATTGTTACAATTTTCCTGAATTCTAGACTTGCTCGAGAGAGAAGTAGATATTAGGAAAAAAAATAACAACAGAGATTTAAAGCTACCAACCTTCATCTAATAGATCGAGCCATAATAGGAAGAGTTAATATAAGATCAATAACAAGGGTTAAAAGTGCAACACCTAGAGACTGAGAGGAGAAGACTGAAATTAATCTAACCAAGGTCGAGAGTGTAACACCTCACATTTTTGAGCTAGAATTTAAACCATCATTTTTACATGTATAAACTAAAATACTGTGATTTATATTTAAGTACATGTGTCATGATCTTTATCCTAGTGTTTGAAGTGCTTAGGAGGTGAAAAATGTTCATAGGAATCACTCGGAGCAAAGTTGAGCTAAGAGCCTTTGATTCGGTCAAATTTTGGCATTCGATTCTACAAGGGTCAGTTTTGAACGTGTTTAACTTTTGATATATGTGGAGTTTTTTAGATCAATACCCACAAATTGTAGATAATTGAATTATCCTTCCAACGATACCAATTTCACCTTAATCTGATACCCAAATGAAAAGTTATGGCCATTTTCGTGAGAGACAGTAAGGGGTTGCATCGCAAGGGTTATTCCCCCGGACTAGGAGTCGCTCCATGAGGTTCATTACCATGGGAAAAAGAGTCCAAGGGGTATTTTAGTCCTTTACCCTCAACCCCAGCCGTTCAAACACGATTTATAACACAAAAAGGGGCATTATTTGCCTATCTTCTTCAAATCAACTCATGTAAAAACCCTCCCTTTTCCCAAGAACAATAATCCAAGATTATTATCTCAAGAACCCAAGGATTCAAGCTTCAATTTCAAGATTTCTTCAATAATTAGTTCACTTAAGTATGTGGGGTGTTCATCTATGGGTCCCTTTTACCCACGGAGCCAAAAAAAAACCTTTTTTTGATTAAAAATATGAGGTTTTCCTCTATTATAAAGTTACGTATGTTCAAAATGAGTTTAATTCATGTTTTTTCTTAGTATTTTGATTCAATTCATGTCCACAAATGATTCCATGAAAAGTTAGGTTATCTCATGTTTCAAGTTTTAATTTCCCATGACATATCCAATTGAATTTCATATCATAGTATTGAATTGTGAATTTAGCCATTAATCATATTGTTTCCTCATGTTTAAGATATTTTCATGTTCAAGTTCATGATTCTCAAATAGTTGATGAAATTTCTATCTTTTGGGTCTTTGAACCATATTCAGTGCTGTTGGATTATGAACACCCGATACCTATGTATTTTACATGATTTCAGATTTTCAAGTATTGATCCAATTAAAACATGGACATTATTATTATTATTCTCAGTTAATATTATCACGATGAGAACCATCATAAATAATGTTTAGTTAAACTTAATTCAGCTCAGTACAGTGTCAGTTCACTTAGGAGTAGGATTTAGCACCGAGCGAACCTAGGGATGGGGGCTCACCCGCCAGTTAGGACTGGGTTCTTAGTAGCAGTCCCTAAGTTATAGAACTACATAACCAGCTTAGGATTATGGGATGTCACCCACCAATTTAGGACTAACATTCTCTTAGGGGTCACCCGCCAATTTAGGACTGACTCTTTAGTCCTTTGGGACATTAGATTAGTGGATCCAGGCAGCCAGTGTTAGTACCCATGGCATGGTACCGACACTCTTCCAACTGGGGTTACAGGTTGGACCTCAATTACCTCAGATTGGGCATGTGGGTTATATGATACCTCCTACAGTTTCAGTCAGTATTCAGTCTATACAAGTTCAGGTTTGCTTGACCAAGTAATCAGATTTTCATTTATTCAGATATCAGTATTCAGTTATTCAGATTATTTTAGTACATGCTTTTCTTAGTCATGCCCTGTCAGTTTTGCATGTTCACATTTTTTCATGCTTAGTATCCATACATGACCCTCAGTTTAGTTCTACAACATGTTCAGTTTTACATGAGATTTATATACAGTATTCATAATTTTATCGCTTCCCAGCTTCAGCTCTACTTATTCTACAAAAGTAAAGATTTAAGAAACTAATTGTAATGATTCACCAACTTATCAGATCATGTTTGTTACTCATGTTTTAAGATATTTCATCTTTCAGTTAATTTCAGTCTTTTGATGAGCCTACTTTCACTTAGCATGCATGTTTTAAGGTTTTCAGTTTTACTTATGGCATTCACCCCTACTTACTTAGTATATTCCAAAGTACTGATCCACATATATGTCTATGTGCTTCATTGTCTTATAATGTAGGTACCAATTGTAGCCTACACATCATAATCAGATAGTTTGCACCTTCCAGCCAGTAGGTGATGAGTTCTCTTATTTCGGGGACTCCAGTCAGTTTTAGTTTATGTACTTTATTTTGATTATACATATGTATTGATTAGTGGTAGTTAGAGGCATGCCCCAGCTATCTATAGTCAGTATAGTAGAGGCTTCATAGATAGTCAATTAGTCATTACATGTAATTCAAGTTTCTTTCTTCAATTTTATCATGTTGTAAACTTTATCAGTATTACAATTATTCAGACTTTCTCATGCTCATGTTTCTGCTCAGTAAATTTAGTTCTTATACAATTTAAATTAGTTGCTCAAGTAGTATGCCAGTTCATGGGTTAGCTTAGGATCACTTGTGGTTCCAAGCACCGTGTTACGACTAGGGGGTAGCCTTGGGTTGTGACAGAAAAACTTTTAGATGAACCTATCTTGTTAGATTTTGAATGCAATGCATCAAAATAGATTGCTAGCATAAGCATCTTGTGTAGTTATGAATTCATGAGGAGCACAGTCCTAGTGCTTCTCTCATACTGATTACAAATCCAACATATCCATAACTATTACTACTAAATCATTTATTTACAAAATTCCTTCTTTTATTGAAAAATTGTTATTAATTGTCTCGATGTACATCTTGATTGATATTTTGACCTATTCGTTGAGGAATCGATCCATATATTATTGGGTTTTGTATTTGATCAACGACCACTTATGCTTCATTACAAGGTGTGGTTTCCGTAACATCGAATATATATATATATGTGTGTGTGTGTGTGTGTGTGTGTGTGTTAAATTATTACTTATTATCTTTTTGAGATAATACCCAATTACCCTCCTGAACTATACCGAAAAAGTCTATGACACATCTCAACTTAAAGGGGGTCCTATTACCCTCCTGAACTAATTAAAAGTGTAATTTTGACACCCTTAGTGTCTACGTGGTGCCGACATGGCACATACATGGCACAACACACTGAAGTATCCACGTAAGTACACGTGTGTGCTACTATGTGCCACGTAGGCACTAAGGGTATCAAAATTACACTTTTAATTAGTGTCGGGGGTAATAGGACCCCCTTTAAGTTGAAATGTGTCATAGCCTTTTTGGATATAGTTCAGGGGGGTAATTGGGTATTTTCTCTATCTTTTTTATAACTGATTTCTTTAAATATTTTTAATTATTTATTTAGTAAAGATTTATTGATTTTAATATAATATTGAAAAACATCCTTCCGCTGTGGCAATTTCTACTATTATAGAAAAGCCAGAGAAACAGCTAATTATCAACACCGTTGCTTCTTGCCATTAGAGTTATATGTGAGGGTATCTTAGTTAATTCAGTTTATCTTTTTCATTTTCTTTAGTATTTTGGTATATTGGAAAAAATTATTTCATCTTATGTTCTTTTCCCACAATAGCTCCTCTCTTTTACATTGACCCACATGAAATTCTTTATCTCATAGTTTTTTTTTAATAAGTTATATTTTGTGTAGTAATAGCTCAATTGTGCTCCCACCAACCTAATCAATTTAATAATAAAATTTAACATATTGATTTGAAATTCAAAAGCTAAAATGATTAGGCACATAATATATTTCTTAATATATTATTTTGTTTCTAAAATATTAGATTTTATAATTAAATTGATTAGGTTGAAATAAAAAAATGAAATAAAATTAAATTGACTAAAATGTCCTCACATTTGAGTCTAATGCCAAGAAACAACCAAGTAGATAGTGAGTTGCTTCTCTGGCTCTAAGCCAATGGTTTTTTTCATGTTTCAGAATATGATTAACCAACATATGTTAACTAAACGATTACGATAAATTGAATCGGATTTTGTTATGCTCTTACCCCACAATAACTCCTCTCTTTTACATTGACCCACATGAAATCCTTTATTCTTAATTTTTTTTAATAAATCATATATTGTGTAGTAATAGCTCAATTGTGCTCCCACTAAACTAATCAATTTAATAATAAAATTTAACATATTGATTTGAAATCCAAAAACTAAATTGATTAGTAGGCACATAATATATTTATTTTGTCTCAATTCAAGTGGCATAGGGATATAGGAACAAAATATGGAAACAAAAACTAAATTAAAATATGAATACGATAGATAAAGGGATAGATAGAAAGAAAGTAATACATAGATACAATGGATGAATGAATAGAAAATAAATGGTTTATAAAACCCTAAACCCTCTATTCAATGTCAAACAAAGCACCAATCTCCTATGTAGACCTCAAGGGAATTGGATTCCCGAGCAACCCACATTTCTAAATGATAAATCAACACAAGTGATTTCACGCTTGCCACAAGATAATCCAAGCTTACCTCATACTTTCACAAGTGTTTACATTCATAATTCATCAATAACTACCTAGTAAATGAAAGAGAAGTCCTATTTATAGACTAGGCTAAGTTATTACTTCATATGGGCCCAAAAGTGACCAATTTAGGAAAGACCAAACATAGAAGCCCATTAAGCACATGCTTGAGCATTTGTAGAGCATTTAGGGTGCACTCCAAGGGTATAGTGGGCTGGTTTGACCTGTTCTAGTGGATCTAGAGTGGGTTGGGCGCACCTCCAAAGAAGATGGGGCATATGTCCTCTTTCGGGAGCCTTCTATACCCATCTTCCCTTTCCATGGATTCTTTAATATCCCTCGTCCCTCCTTGATCATCATAATCATCAAATTGGAACCCTTTGGATAGAAACAAGGAGTCTCAAAGTGACTCTTGACCCATAAGCAATCTCTTCAATGATTCGAAGGCAATTTGGATTGTATCATCCTCTCCTTCTTAAAGAAGATTCATCCTCAAATCTACAACCTTTAAGCACAAGAAGATAAAACACAACCAATATTTCCTTGAAGAACGAGGGTTAACACAAGGGTTAAAATCAAAACGTCCCTGCCAAGGGGACACCTATTTCACATATAACCAAACATCCTTTGCTATCAATAAAATGAACTCATCATACACTACACAAAGGTGTTGTATATAAGAAGCCTTATGAAACAAGGAAACTACCAAGGTCGTAAGACATAAGTGTTTCATTATTTCACCATAAGACCATATCCAAGAACTCCTAACTCTATCTAAAATAAATCCAACACCAATATGGACACCATCAAATGTAAAGAGGTAATAAAGAAAGGTATGAAGAAGATGAGTCCCGTCCAAGGTGTTTCCACACTCAAGAGTAGCAAGGTAATCAAGAAATATAGTAACCAAGTCACTAGAAGTTTGAATAACCAAGAATGGAGTTGAGTCATTAGGATGCACATCACCTTTGTTTTCAAGACAACCTATGTTCACACAAAATGCATTTTTAACAGAAATATGGTCATCATCATTGGCAAAAATATATAAAATAAAAGAGTTAAGGACACCATTATCATCTAAATTACCCTCAAACATGAGTTTACAACAAGATGAGACAAGACAATTAAAGCACATTACATCTTTTCTCTTCAAGCAACTTCCTTCAAGAAGTACATTCACTAATGGAATCATGTTATTAGACGAATTAGAGAATCTATAAGAAACCAATTCATTCCAAGCCAAAGGGCATACCCATGAAGTTGGGTGACTTCTTTTCATTGTACTTAGCATGCTCCTAAGAGTCCTTCATATTAGTTAAACTTGTCCAACCAAACAAGTGTGACAAGGATTAGGAAACCAAAGTTGTACATCACATAGACACCAAGGACTCTTCCCTAAGAAACAAATTGTAATACCCGTGCTTATTCTTAGCTTGAAAATCATCTCAAGGATGTTGAAACTTGCTTTGAAATAATAATTCATTTTTATACATGTGGTATTTACATAATTTTCACTTTCTATCACGTGAAAAATTGAATAATCTTTCCATTGATATATAATTCGCCCAAATCTGACACCTGGGTGAAGGTTAGGTCCTTTTTAGTGAGACAACATTTGACTTGAGCCTTCAGCGCATCGCGGAGATAGCTCAAATGGAAATTGTCAATTTCCAGTGTTGCTCTATGATACTGGTATGTCGTGCCAAGCTTCCTAGTCATAGACAAGGTAGCAATGTGATAGCTCTGTGTTGCGCCACCGTGTAGTTTCTCAATTGTCAATTTCCAGTGACACGATGCGATAACACCGCGTCACGCCAAGGGCCCAATTTAGGAAATTTTACTGAAAATTAAATTATGTGTCCAGGGTTAAAAGGGTCAATTCTCCCCCCTATATAAGCTTCAGAACACGGGATTTATCCCTTATTCATCCAAAATATTGATATTTTTCGTAAATACTCACAAGAACTCAAGCTAGGGTTTTTATAGAAGGTCCGATTTCAAGAAGGTTCCATCATCAATCTTCATGAAATCATGAACTAAGGTATACATAGTGTTCATTCATGGGCTCGTTTCATCCATGAAGTCCAAGGATCCTTTTTAACTACAAGTTATGGATTTTCTTTATGTTTTCATGCTTTGTATGTTCTCTTTCATGTTGATAAGTATGAAATTGGATTCTACTCCATGATTGTTGATAGTTTCTATGTGGGTTTAATTACTATAGCCATAGATTCATGCAACCCTAAGATTTAAACCCTTGAATGATGAAATTAGAATTAAATAATAATGTTTACATGTACCATGCCTGTCATATGTTTGATTAATTGCCTAAATGAAGGAATATTGTCTAAGTAGCATGATATCATGAAATCCCCATGTATGCACAAGATCATGCCTATTAGAATTTTGATGAAATGCTCCTATGAAGGTTGTATATATTATGATGATAGTCAAGTCTTCAAGTAAATCATGTTATGTCAGTTTCCTTCTATCGAGTCTTGGGGTACTTGTACTCAAAATGTTAGCTGTGTGCCTAGATCCATGTCATATTTTCACAATACTCTCAGTCAAGCTATGAACTCTTAGACTTTAGATAGTCTTATGACTTAGGAAAAATCTCCATGATCTCATGACTCAGTCAATTGCCAAATGTCAGTAGTATTTCATCAGCCACGAAAATTCAGTAACTCAGTCCATGCTCAGTTCAGTTCAGTAAATCATGTTCAGTATCCATTCAGATCGGAGTAGGAATTAGCACCGAGTGAATCCAAGGATGGGGAATCACCTCTTATACGAGGGTGTGGTTCTTAGAAGTAATCCTTACGTTCCAGAACTATATAGCCAGCATAGATTGAGATATTGTAGCTTGCTATATGAGGGTAGATAAGGTGGCTTAACCTATTATGTGAGGGTTCCCACCGTTCTCACTAGAGTTACCTATTATATAAGGCTTACTCACATATTGTCCTTACCAGTGGCGTGGTAGTAACACCTTCCAATTAGGGCATAGATTGGACCCCAGCTCAGCTATTATAGCACCTTTGGGGCATGTCGGTTAGATACTACTTCCCACAGTTTCATGTTACAGAATCAAGACTATCAGATACAGTCAATCAGTCTCAGTAATAGAACTCAAATAGTTCTTTAGATTTCAGGACCGTCAAACACAGTCAACTCAGACATAGTATGGAACTTAGATAGTTCCATAAGATTCAGGACTGTTAGACACAGTCACCCATGTTATCATTTATATTTTTAGATACAGTCATTCATATTATCAGTTATGTTATGTTATTAGTGTCTAGATGCAGTAGTCATGCTACCACGATATCAGTATCATGTTATCACATTGTCAGTTACAGTTGCGTATTTATGTATGCATTCTCATGTTCATATTAGACAGTCAGTTAGTATTGATCATGCATGTAAACCCTTGCATATAGCCTACCTCACATGTATACTCAATACATTCCATTGTACTGACATATTTGCGTTATGGTGCTTTCTTTTTATGTTACCCCATAGGTTCAGAGACATGAGTTCTAGATCAGCTGTAGATTCTAGATTTAGCAATCAGAGTATAAGTGAGTCCTCATCCTTCGAGGACATAATGATTTTCTATTATATTATTAATTAGCTTATTAGTTGGAGTTAGTTGGGGATATGTCCCATCGACTTCTTATTCAGATTCTTCAAACAGTAGAGGCTTTCAGAATAGATGCAGACTAGATACAGACTATCATGTTTTAGACTTCAATTTTGTTTTGGGTATTCTATCACCCCACACAGATGTTACATTATTTTGTTATGTTCAGTATTGAAACTTATGGTCTTTCAGTGCATGTTTCTACATTATTATCTTATCTTATGCAATATATAAATACAAATATCAGTCATGGGTTAGTTTGTGGTTCCTCAGGGTCATGAACACTGTGTAGCATTCCGGTTCAACAAATTAGGTCGTTACAAACTTGGTATCAGAGCCAAAGGTTCAATAGAGTCCTAGGAAATCTGAAAGCCGCATCTAGTAGAGTCTTGTACATGGGTGTATTGCATGCCACATTTATAAGCAAGAGGCTATGAGATATTTAAGAATAATTTCCCTTCTTTCAGTATTTATGTCATGCCTTTAAGCATAATCACAATTCAATCTCTCAGTCTAATCCCATTTCTTCTCTTTATTTCAGAACATATCTCCTAAGAAAAGAAATCAGTCAGCCCCTCAGCCCGAAGAACCTTTGGGCGATCATGTTTCTCATGCAGATTTTGGGACCGGATTTACCACTCTTGCTCAATCAATCACTGCTCATAATAAGCGACCAACAGTAATTCTGGCCAGCCCAGTGGCTAACTCAGCTGCAGCTAGAGTTTGTGAATTCACCCAAATGAAATTCTCCAACCTTCCTCGGGTCTAAGGTAGATGAAGACCCTCAGGAATTCTTAGATCAAGCTCAGAAAGTGACAGATGCCATGGGGGTGACTACTGTTGAGAGTATTGAGCTAGCTGAATGCCAGTTGCAGGATGTGGCTCATGATTGGTTCAAATAGTGGAAGTTCGAAAGATCAGATGATATAGGTCCTATAGAGTAGGAGGAGTTTGTCACTACATTCTTAGACAGATTCTTTCCCCAAGAGCTTAGAGAAGCCAAGGTGCTAGAGTTCATCAACCTCAAGCAGGATAATATGACAGTGAAAGAGTATTCTTTTAAGTTTAATCAATTAGCCAGGTATGCTCCTCATGTGGTTGCAGATAGTAGATCCAAGATGAGTAAGTTCACTTCAGGGGTGAACAAAAACATGGTTAATGAGTGCAAATCCACCATGCTGAACAGTGACATGACCTTAGCTAGACTTATGACCCATGCTTAGCAGATAGAAGAGCAGAAAATTAAGCAGAGGGAAAAACATAATAAGAGAGCGGAGAAAGGTATTTTCAACTTTGCTCAGCCTAAATTAGAAGGAGGAAACCATTCTTAGTTTCATCCTAAGTCATTAATTCCAGCTCCCTCTATATCCAGTGCTCTAGTTCCAAAGTTCAGAGAGGGTAACAAAGATAGAGTGCTAGGCTTTAAGACCCAGGGCAGTGTTAATAGTGCCCGCACCTATCCTCTTTGCCAGACTTGTGGTAAGCACCATCAGGGTATGTGTAGAGCCGGTAGTGGCATTTGTTTTGGTTGTGGCAAGCCAGGCCATAGAGTTAGAGACTATCCACAGCTAGGTCCTCAGGGTCAACAAAATCTCTCTTCACCCAAATTAGCAGGGTTCCACTTTCAGTGCTACTAGCGGGCAACGTTCAAATCATTGTTGTGCTCTTCAGACTTGATAAGATTAGGAAAGTTCTCTATATGTAGTTACTGGTTCGTTACGGATCTTTCATATGCATGTTTACTCTTTACTAGATCTAGGAGATTCCTTGTCTTTTGTTACTCCTTATATAGCAGTTGATTTTGGAATCAATCCCGAATTTCTAGCAGAGCCCTTCTCAGTATCTACCCAATGGGTAAAACCATCATAGCCCGGCGGGTATACAGGAACTTCCCGATTAGGATATTTTAGAAAGTCACTTCAGCAGACTTAGTAGAATTAGAGATAACTGATTTTGATGTCATTTTCAACATGGATTGTCTTCATTCCTGCTATGCCACAGTCGACTGTAGAAACATAATAGTTCAGTTTTAGTTCCTGAATAAACCCGTCCTAGAGTGGAAGGGTAGTGTATCCGCTTTCAGGGGTCAACCAGTTTCCTACCTTCGGGCAAGGAAAATGATATCTAAGGGATGTGTTTATTATCTAGTTCATGTTAGATATTCCAGTTCTGAAGCACCCAGTCTCGAATCAGTCCCAGTAGTGAATGAATATTCAGATGTCTTTCTCGAAGATCTTCTAAAAATTCCTTCCGAAAAGGAAATAGACTTCGGTATTGATCTTCTTTCAGACACTCAGCCTATCTCTATTCCGCCATACAAAATGGCACCAGCAGAACTTAAGGAACTAAAAGAAAAATTGAAGGATCTCTTAGATAAGGGATTCATCAGACCCAGCATTTCCCCGTAGGTCGCACTAGTCTTATTCGTGTGCAAGAAAGACAGTTCACTCATAATGTGTATAGATTACCGTCAACTCAATAAAATCACAGTCAAGAACAAGTATCTCTTCCCAGAATCAATGACTTGTTTGACCAACTTCAGGGTACCAGTTATTTCTCTAAGATAGATCTCAGATCTGGCTATCATTAGCTCAGAGTTAGAGAATGTGACATCCCGAAGACAGCTTTCCGTACACGGTATGATCACTTCAAATTTCTAGTCATGTCATTTGGTCTTACCAATGCCCCAACCGCTTTCATGGACTTGATGAACCACATGTTTAAGCAGTACTTAGACATTTTCATCATAGTCTTCATAAATGATATTCTAGTCTATTCCCGCACTGAGCGCGATAATGCAAACCATCTCAGAATAGTACTCCAGACTCTCAGAAATCATCAGTTATTTTCCAAATTCAGTAAGTGCACATTTTGTCTAAGATCAGTACCATTTCTTAGCCATATTATTTTTGGTGATGGCATTTGAGTAGATCCTCAAAAGACCAAAGCAGTAAGAAACTGGCCTTGCCCTGTTTCTCCATAAGATATCAGGAGTTTCTTGGGTTTGGTTGGCTATAACAGATGTTTTTTCAAGGGATTTTCTTCTATTGTATTTCATACATCTAGATTGACTCAGAAGAAAGTCAAGTTTCAGTGGTCAGATCCATGCAAGAAAAGTTTTCAAGAATTAAAGACTCGACTCATCTTAGCTCCAGTTCTAGACTTACCAGATGGTTTAGATGGGTTCGTAGTGTATTGTGATATATCTAGAGTAAGTTTAGGTTGTATCCTCATGCAGTATCGTAAGTCTAGAACTGGAGCTAAGATGAGTTCATGTGAATGTCTTCACAGATCATAAGAGCCTTCAGTATGTCTTTTCTCAGAAAGATCTCAATCTTCATCAGAGAAGGTAGTTAGAGCTCTTGAAAGATTATGACATGAGTGTCCTATATTGTTTGGGCAAGGCCAACGTAGTGGCCGATGCTCTCAGTAGACTATCCATGGGTAGTATTTCCTATGTTGATGATAGTAAGAAAAAGTTAGTCCAGGAAGTCCACCAGCTTTCCAGACTAGGCGTTCGTTTAGCCGACTCTTCAGAGGGCGGTGTATATATTTAGAGTAGTTCAAAATCATCTCCAGTTTTCAAGGTGAAAGAAAAGCAAGATAAGGATCCTAGCCTTGTCAAGAAAAAAGAGTCAGTTCAGAATCAAAAAATAGAGATTTTCTCCCAAGGGGGAGATGGTGTTCTTTATTGTCAGTGTCATCTCTTTATTCTATACATAGATGACTTAAGGCAGCAAATTCTTGCAGAAGCACATGGTGCGCGTTACTCTATTCATCCAGGGGCCACTAAGATGTACCGTGATTTTCAAGAAATATATTGGTGGAGTGGGATGAAAAGAGATGTTACAGAGTTTGTGGCTAAGTGCTCTACATATCAGTAAGTTAAGATAGAGCATCAGAAGCCTAGTGGTCCTATGCAAGAGTTCAATATTCCTAGTTGGAAGTGGAAAGTTATGAACATGAACTTCGTGATGGTTTTGCCTCGAACTCGTCGTTAGCATGATTCAGTTTGGGTCATTGTAGATAGGATGCCCAAATCAGCTCATTTTTTTCCGGTTCATACCTCTTATTCAGCTGAGGATTATGCCAAACTCTACATCAAGGAGTTGGTTATATTGCACGGTGTTCTATTATCTATTATCTTAGACAGAGGTACCCAGTTCACCTCTTATTTCTAGAAAGCATTCCAAAAGGGTCTTGGTACCCAAATTTATCTCAGTACAACCTTTCATCCTCAGACAGATGGTCAAGCAGAAAGGATCATTCAGATATTAGAATATATGCTAAGGTCGTGTGCAATTGATTTCAAGGGAAGTTGGGATGACCACTTGCCTTTGATTGAGTTTGCATACAACAACTATCATTCCAGTATTCAGATGGCTCCATTCAAAGCTCTCTATGGTAGGAGATGTAGATCTCTAATTGGTTGGTTCGAAGTTAGTGAGCCCTCAATCATAGGTCCTGACTTAGTATTTGATGCTTTAGAGAAAGTTCAGTTAATTAGAGAAAGACTCTAGGCTGCTAAGAGCCGACATAAGTTTTATGCAGATGTTCGTAGAAAAGATCTCACGTTTGAGATTGGTGATCATGTCTACCTCAAGATCTCTCCCATGAAGGGAGTGAAGAGATTCGGCAAGAAGGGAAAGCTCAATCCCTGATATGTCGGTCCCTTCAAGATTCTCAGTCGATTCGGCAAGGTAGCTTATGAGCTTGAATTGCTTTCAGATCTAACCTCAGTTCATCCAGTCTTTCATGTCTCTTTTCTCAAGAAGTGTATAGGTGACCCATCATTCGTAGTCCCTATTCAAAGCATTGATGTTCAAAACAGCCTCTCTTATGAAGAGATTCCAGTTGAAATCTTAGACTATTAGACTCATAGATTGAGGAACAAAGAAGTCTCTCTGGTTAAAGTTCTTTGATAAAATTAGTCCGTCAAGGGAGCTACTTGAGAAATAGAAGCAGATATGCGTACCAAGTATCCTCACCTCTTCCCCGCCAACTCAGATCAAGCTCAAGGTAGCAGTTCTCCTTAAGCTTACTCAGTTTCATGATTAGTGTGCATCACTAACTTAGTATTCAGTCTCATGCTCATGTTCCCATGATAAGATTGGTATCAAGTACCACTGAATATTCAGTCATGCATTCATGTATCAGATTATTTATATAGTTATGCATCAGACATACATTCTCATTGTGAGAAAACTTAGTTCTTCAAAACTTTCAGTTAGGCATTTATGAATCAGTTACGCATGCATCAGATATGCATGTTCAGTATGTTATGTTCAGCTTGTTTGTCACGTCCGTCATGAGATCATGTTTCAGTTATTCAGGTTTAGTCCATGTTTAGTTTATTATTTCCCCTCTCAATCAGTCTCATTTGAGGACGAGTGTTCTCAAAGGGGAGATATTGTAATACCCATGCTTTTTTTAGATTGAAAATCATCTCAAGGATGTTAGAACATACTTTAAAATAAGAATTTATTCTTATACACGTGATATTTCCATAATTTTCATTTTCTATCACGTAGGAAATTGAATAAGCTTTCTATCGATATATAATTCGCCTAAATCTACCACCCGTATGAAGAGTTAGGTCCTTTTTAGTGAGACAGTGTTTGACCTAAGCCTTCAGTGCGTCGTGGAGATAGCTCAAATGGAAATTGTCAATTTCTAGTGTTGCTCCATGATACTGGCATGTCGTTCCAATCTTTCAGGTCATAGACAAGGTGGCAACGCGATAGCTCTGCGTCACGCCACCGTGTAGTTTCCTAATTGTCAATTTCCAGTGACACAACGCGATAATGCCGCGTCGCACCAAGGGACCAATACGGAAAATTTTACTAAAAATTAAATTACGTGTCCAGAATTAAAAGGGTCAATTTCCCCCCATATAAGCTTCCACACATGGGATTTAGCCCTTATTCATCCAAAATATTGATGTTTTTCTCAAATGCTCTCAAGAACTCAAGCTAGGGTTTTCATAGATGGTCTGATTTCAAGATGGTTTCACCATCAATCTTTGGGAAATCACGAACTAAGGTATTCATAGTGTTCATTCATGGGCTCGTTTCATCCATGAAGTCCAAGGATCCTTTTTAACTACAAGTTATGGATTTTCTTCATGTTTTCATGCTTTGTATGTTCTCTTTCATGTTGATAAATGTGAAATTGAATTCTACTCCATGATTGTTGATAGTTTCTATGTGGGTTTAATTACTATAGCCATAGATTCATGCAACCCTTGAATGATGAAATTAGAATTGAATAATGATGTTTACATGTACCATGCCTGTCATATGTTTGATTAAATACCTAGATGAAGGAATATTGTCTAACTAGCATGATTTCATGAAATCCCTATGTATGCACACGATCATTCCTATTAGACGTTTGGTGAAATGCTCCTATGAAGGTAGTATGTATTATGATGATAGTTAAGTCTTCAAGTAAATCATGTTATGTCAGTTTCCTTCTATCGAGTCCTAGGGGTACTTATACCCGAAATATTAGTTGTGTGCCTAGATCCATGTCATGTTTTCACGATACTCTTAGTCAAGCTATGAACTCTTAGACTTCAGATAGTCTTATGACTCAGGAAAAATCTCCATGATCTCATGACTCAGTTAGTTTTCAGATATCAGTAATATTCCATCAGCCATGGAAATTTAGTAACTCAGTCCATGCTCAGTTCAATTAATCATGTTCAGTGTGCATTCAGATGGGAGTAGGAATTAGCACCGAGTGAACCCAAAGATGGGGACTCACCTGTTATACGAGGGTGTGATTCTTAGAAGCAATTCTTGCATTCCAGAACTATGTAGCCAGCATAAGTTGAGACATCGTAGCCTGCTATATGAGGGTAGATGAGGTGGCTTAACCTATTATGTGAGGGTTCCCACCATTCTCACTAGAGTTACCTGTTATATGAGGGTTACTCACATATTGTCCTTACCAGTGGTGTGGTATTGACACCCTTCCAATCAGGGCATAGATTGGACCCCAGCTTAGCTATTATAGCACCTTTAGGGCATGTAGATTAGATACTACTTCCAAAAGTTTTATGTTATAGAATCAGGACTGTCAGATACAGTCAATCAGTCTCAGTAATAGAACTCAGATAGTTCTTTAGATTTCAGGACCGTCAGACACAGTCAACTCAGACATAGTGTGGAACTCAGATAGTTCCATCAGATTCAGGACTATCAGACACAGTCACCCATGTTATCAGTTATATTTAAATATAGTCATTCATGTTATTAGTTATGTTATGTTATCAGTGTCCAGACTCAGTAGTCATGCTACCACGGTATCAGGATCATGTTATCACATTATCAGTTATAATTGCATGTTTATGTATGTATTCTCACGTTCATGTTAGACAGTCAGTTAGTATTGATCATGCATGCAAACCCTTGCATATAGCCTACCTCACATGTATACTCAGTACATTCCATTGTACTGATGCATTTGTGCTATGGTGCTTTCGTTTTATATTACACCATAGGTTCAGATACACGAGTTCCAGATCAGTAGTAGATTCCAGATTCAGCAGTCAGAGTATAAGTGAGTCCTCATCCTTTGAGGACATAATGATTTTCTATTATCTCATTGATTAGCTTATTAGTTGGAGTTAGTTGGAGATATGTCCCATCAACTCCTTATTTAGATTCTTCAGACAGTAGAGGCTTTCAGACTAGATACAAACTAGCTACAAACTATCATGTTTTGGACTTCAGTTTAGTTTTGGGTATTCTATTACCCCACACAGATGTTACATTATTTATTTATGTTTAGTATTGAACCTTATGGCCTTTCAGTGCATGTTTTTGCATTATTAAGTTATCTTATGTAGTATAAAAGTACAAATATCAATCATGGGTTAGCTTGTGGTCCCTTAGGGTCATGAGCATCGTGTAGCATTTTGGTTTAGAAAATTGGGTTGTTACACAAATTAATTGGGAATTAATATTGTATGGCCCACATAATTCAAGCACCAAAGGGAAACACCAAAGGGAATCGTGAAGATACTAATACTCTCATGGTGTGACATGATTTCAATAAATTTCAAAGGTCTATTCAATGTAACGAAAATATCATCATGTCTCCAAGAATTACTAGGAATAAGAGGGGGTAGGTATATACCTTGTAAGAAAGGCCTTAAATGCTTTATAAGGACCTTCCCTTCCATGTATCAACTTGATCCAATAGGCTTGATCTTTTTGCCTCTTTGTAGGAATTCCTTTGGTAGGTAACTTCTTTTGATCCATTGGATTAGATGCTTCACTCCTTGTCATAAAGTATCCATCGATCCATAGAAGTTTGATTAGGTTCCTCCTTTGAGTCAAGTCTTCATCAACCTTGGAATTCTTGAATAAGAACTCATCTAGGCCTTCAAACTTATGCTCATGAGAGGTCTTCTTTGAGTCCTCCTTCAAAAGCATGAGCTCATAAACCTTCAAGAGAGAAGTATTGGTGCTAGGCAAAATGCTAGCTCCATGGTTAGAATGTAACAAAGGATTAGGTTTGACAAGTTCCACAACTAAGTGTTCTTTGTCTCCCTCATTCAATTCATCCCTTGGCTCAACATGCTCACACAATTCCCCTTCTTGAGCTAAGTTCTTCTCCCTATTCTTAGCTTTTTCTTCCCCTTCATCCTTAACTTGATTAGGTTGACCTTGGTTCAGTGGAGTTTGGGGTAGCTTAGGGAAGGTATTTTGAGCATGTTTACTCAAAGAAGCTTGAAAGTTTGGTGGGTTTGGAAAGGTAGACTTAGGAAAGTTTAGGCGACCTATCATGTTATCCATCCTTCCATACATACTAGACATACTTCCTTCGAGAGATCCTAATCGGTTATCCATAGCATTAAGCTTCTCCAAGATGGAAGCTAACATAGCATTTGTGGTGTTACTATCCATGGTGTGTGATGTTTTTCCTTCTTGAGCCATTGCACCTATTTAGAAATAGTAAACAAAAAAAAAAGACAACAAATAAGTTAAAGTTAATAGAATTAACCTCACAAGCTCTCAAAGTTCACACCTTTGATTTATCCTCATACTTGGATCATAAATGTTGAAATATGGTTTATACTTCATTTGGTAATCGAGGTTTCAAGTTCTACTCTTGATCGGATTGTATTCATGTTTGAAGAACTCGAATACAAATGTAAGGACTTAGACCAAGAATTAACAACGATATTAAAAAGAGAAAATCTTGAAAGAAATGGGATGATGAATGAATTCGGACTCAACAACTAATCATCCAACTTAGTAAGTGAACTACTAGTTTTTGATAGTTTTAAGAATCAAGAGTTGAATTTAAGAATCAATGCTACTAGTTTTTGATAGTTTTAAGAATCAAGAGTTGAATTTAAGAATCAATGAATGAAACTAAGGAATTAAACCTGAGCAAATTGGAGTTTAGAAGTGCTAGAATGCATTTGGAATTTGAATTGTACGTCAGAAAGGATTGATATATATTTGGGAGGTGTCACAAACCTTAGGCGCACCTCTAGAGCACTTCCAACACAGGTGGGCAAGGTTGATCTCTGTTTTGACCTATGGCAGCAGTTCTAACACACCTCTACCACAGGTTGGACAAAGGAGAAGCCTTAGACACTGCCTGGGCAGCAAGCTGGGAGCAGCTGCAGCGCACCTTGGGCACAAGTCAAGGGCAAGTTGACCGCCCTTTGCTTGTTCCAAGGCCAAAAATGCCCCTCAAGTGGTCCTTTGTGTCCTCTTTTCTTGGAATATCCTTGAAATCTTCATAGATACTCAAATACAAACTCCTTTTCACTTTTTGTCTTCCTTCTTTTTGGATCAAACATTCACTTTTGATGAACTTGAATATGAAGATAAAAATCTTCTTAATAAAACTAAGAAAATCAATCTTTCTAACTTTTTCTACGGAGCTTGGAATGAGTTGAAATTTTAAAAGTAGGCACTTCTTAGTATAACATCCCGTATTTTCCTAGCATAGTCTAAGTCCCAGTGCATGAGTATTTATATATAAAATTTTTGAAACACTTACTATTTTTTAATTTAGATCCTGTCATTGCGTAGGAAATGCAATTAGCTTTCCAATGATATAAAATTCGCTGAAATCCGATAACCGGGTAAGAAGTTATGGAGATTTTAAGTTTCACTCATTAAAAATCGTCATTTTAACCCTTAGCGCATTGCAGAGATAGTCCAAATGACAATTTTTAATTTCCAGTGTGACTCCACGATGTTAGTACGTCGTGGAGCAGACCAATTTTCAGTGGGCCTTCGCGATGGTAGCGCATCACGGAGGTGGTCAAATTGGCATTTCAAAGGTTTACCGTGATAGCTCCATATTGCAGTGTTTGTCTAGGTCTCAATTGTCCATTTCCAGTGGCTTGGCATGATAGTGGCGCGTCGCGACAAGGTCAAAAATTGGGGTGGTCAGTTTTCAGCTTATGTTTAAATCTGTTTAAGGGTATTTGGGTCCTTTTCCTAAGTCCTAAACTCATCATAAAACACAAAATTTAGCCCCAATTGACCTAAATAATCATTCATTATTCAATTTCTCTCAAATTGAAGATCCCTTTTTTCCAAGAACAAGAAATCCAGCTCTCAAATTCAAGGCCAATCCTCACGTATTCATCAAGAACTTCAAGAAATTCATTATACCAAGTATGTTAGATATTCATACATGGATTTATTTCATCCATGGAGTCCAAGTAACCTATTTAAATTACAAAGTTTTGAATTTTTCAAGTTATTTGATTTTAAATTATGATTTCATCCATGAATCTCCATGTACTATTGATTTTACACCATGTTACCATGAAATTATTGTTATTATTCAATCCTCCATGTTTTAATATTATTATTTATTAAATTAAAACATGAATTAATGCTATTATGATGAATTCATGCTATTCCTATAAGTTCCATGATATTCCTATGATTGTTTTAAATCATGAACTACAAGTGTTTCATAAAATGCCTACAAGAGTGATTGATTGAATAAAAGCCTTCATGTTTTGATATCCATGTTTTAGTGTCATTTTACTATTATGGTTTTTGAGTTATGGGGGTATTGAATACCCAAAAACCATAGCTGTTTATTTAGTCTAGTCTCTGTACAAAGTACATTACTGAATAGTCTTTAGAACATACTATGAGCATTATCAGAATAGTCAGTTATCAATCAGTTAAACTCAGAACAGTCAAGTATTTTAGTATCTTTCAGTTGGGAGAAGGATTTAGCACCGAGCGAGTGTAGGAATAGCGGCTTCCCCATCAGATAGGAAGATTCGTTAGTAGCAGTCCCTATACTCCAGAACTATGTAGCCAGCGTAGGATATGAGAAGTCACCTGTCAGATTAGGCTTGACGATCTCGTAGGGGTCACTTGTCAATTCAGGCTTGACACCCTTAGTCTTTTGAACATTATATCAGTTTAGTGGATCCACACAACCAGTGTTAGTACCCGTGGCAAGGTATTAACACCCTTCCAACTGAGGTTACATGTTGGACCCCGATTAACTCAAATTGGGGAATATCGGTTAGATGATACCTCCCACAGTCTCAGATATAGTCTTAGTTACAGTCCCAGTTCAGTTATGTAGTCTTCAAGTTGTTTGACCAAAGAAAATAGATATCAGTATTTTTCAGTATTTTAGTTTACAGATTTTACTCAGTCCATGTTATATACTTGGTCATGCATTCTAGTATCTATAGATTTTCACATATCTTCAATATTTATAGACTGTCATGCATACTTGGTATTTACAGATTCTCCATATTTTTAGTATCTATAGATTCCACGTTCTCTACTCAGTACTCCATATTTTACATGCATATTCAGTAAATTATTAGTTCTGTTCATGAAACCATGCATATCAACCTACCTCATTTAGCATACCAGTACATTCAAAGTACTGATCACATACCTTTCTGTTGTGCTATGATGTATTATATCATAGGTGCTAACGCTCAACTCCTAGACCGCGCTTAGACTTCACTTCTCAGGCTATCAGCAGTACAATAGTAGTGGTGAGTCCTCATCATTTGAGGATAGACTATTTTACTTCATATCTCTATTTTAGTAGTTAGTAGAGTTAGTTGGGGGCATGTACCATCAACTCATATTCAGTCAGTCAGTTTTAGAGGCTTTTCAGACATTAGAGTTAGTTATTCAGTATTCAAATTTTTAGTTGACATATCAGTTTATCAATATTTAATCAGATTCAGTCAATCTTTCTATAGATTCATATTCCCGTATCGATTTAGTAATAAAACCTTATGGCAATATCAGATGTTTTTTACAATTATGCTATTATTATTCAGTGCTCACAATAGGTATCAACTCATGGGTAAGCTTGTGGTCCCTCAGGACTGTAAGCACTGTTTGAGTCCCAGGGTGTACTCTTGGGGCGTTACAAACTTGGTATTAGAGCCTAAGGTTTTAAAGTGTCCTAGGAAGTCTGAAAGCCGCGTCAATTAGATTCTTATGCATGGGTGTGTTTCTCGCCACACTTATGGACGAGAGGCTACAAGGCATTTAGAAAAAAGTTTCCCTTCTTTCAGTATTCATGTCATGCAAGTAAGCATAAGCTTAAGTCAAACTCCCTATCTAATCTATTTATTCCTTCCATTTATAGAACATGCCTCCCAAGAAAAAGAAAAAAGAACAGGAAACCACCAACCCCTCAGCCCATCCAGGCAGATCCTCTGGACAAGCATGTCTTTCATGAAGAATTCAAAGTTGTGTTCACTACCCTAGCGAACTTCATAGCAGCACAAAATAAATGGATAGCTACTGTTCCGGCCAACCCAGTGGCCAATACTACTACAACCACAATTTAGGATTTCACCTAGATGAATCATTCTTCTTTCATAGGATCTAAGTCTAAAGAGGATCCGCAGGAATTCTTAGATATGGTTCAAAAGGTCACGGATGCTATAGGGGTGACATCTAGTTAGAGCTCTGAGTTGGTTGCATACCATTTACAAGATGTGGCTCATACTTGGTTTAAGTAGTGGAAGGTTGATAGGGGTGTAAATGCATGGCTTTAAGAATGGGAAGAGTTTTCCATAGCTTTCTTAGAAAGATTCTTTCCATTAGAATTAAGGGAGGCTAAGGTATTAGAGTTTATTAACTTGAGGCAGGGCAGCATGAGAGGGAGGGAGTATTCCATCAAGTTTAATCAGTTATCTAGATATGCTCCTCATGTGGTAGCTGATAACAGGTCTAAGATAAGTAAGTTTGTGTCTGGCGTATCTGATAATATAGTCAAGGAGAGCAGGACTGCAATGCTGATTAGTGAGATGGACTTATCTAGGTTGATGGCCCATGCTTAATAGATAGAGGATCAGAAGATTAAAGAGAGGGAGAGAGGAAATAAGAGGGCTATGATAGGTAGTTTTAATTTCAATCAGCCAAATTTAGAGGGTGGTAATCGTCCTTAGTTTTATCAGAGGTCTTCAGCCTCAGCATCCTCTTCAGCCAATGCTCCCGTACCCAAATTCAAAAATGACAATAGGGATAGAGCACCAGTCTCTAAGTCCCAGGTCAGTGTTAGCAATGCTCGTACAAATCCCCTATGTCAGAAATGTAGCAGACACCATCAGGGTGAGTGTAGAGTGGGTAGTGATGTGTGCTTCAGGTATGGCAAGCTGAGTTATCATATTCAAGAGTGTTGGGTAGTTGCTTAGAAAGGTAGGGATTTGCGCCAATAGGGCCAGTCCCATCAGTCGTCAATTCCATCCGATCGCCCAACTCAGTAGGGTGCCATTTCCAGTGCTACCAGTGGTCAGCATCCGAACAGATTATATGTTTTTCAGTCCTGCCAAGATCAAAAAAATTCTCCTGATGTAGTTACTAGTACATTTCAGGTCTTTTACTTACATGTTTATGTTTTATTAGACCCTAGAGATTCTCTTTCTTTTATAACTCCATATATAGCCATCGATTTTAGAGTCAGTCTTAAAACTCTAGCAGAGCCTTTTTCAGTATTTACCTAGTAGGTGTTTCCATTGTAGCCAGACAGGTATACAGGAACTGTCGGGTCATAATATCTTAAAAAGTTACTTCAGTTGATCTTGTAGAGTTAGAGATGACAGATTTTTATGTTATTCTTGGCATAGATTGGATTCACTCATGCTATACCTCAGTTGATTGTAGAAATAGAATAGTTCATTTTCAGTTCCCAATGAACTAGTCCTTGAATAGATGGGTAGTACCACAGCTCTTAAGGGTCAGTTGAATTTGTACCTTAGAGCGAGAAAGATGATATTGAAGGGGTGTATTTAACATCTTGTGCGAGTCAAAAACTCTAACTCAGAAACTTTAAATCTTGAATCAGTTCTAATAGTAAATGAATTCTCAGATGTATTTCCTGAAGATCTTCTCAGAGTTTCTCTCAAAAGGGAAATCGACTTTGGAACAGACTTCTTCCAGATACTCTGCCTATATCTATTCCTCCATATAGGATGGCTCCAGCTGAACTTAAAAAATTGAAAAAATAGTTGAAGGATCTCTTAGATAAGGGATTCATCAGACCCATCATCTCCCCATAGGGCACACCAATTTTATTCATGCATAAGAAATACGGTTCTCTCAGAATGTGTATTGACTACCATCAGTTGAACAAGGTCACAGTCAAGAAATAAAACTCACTTTCTAGAATCGATGACTTATTTTACCAACTTCAGAGTGCTAGCTATTTTTTGAAGATAGACCTCAGATCAGGCTATCATCAGCTTAGGGTCAGAGAATGTGATATTTTGAAAATAGCTTTCCGAACTTGGTGTGGTCACTTCAAATTTCTAGTCATGTCCTTTGGTCTTACCAATTCCCCAGCAGCCTTTATGGAGCTGATGAACTGAGTGTTCAAATAGTACTTGGATATGTTCATCGTAGTCTTCATTGATGACATTTTTGTTTACTCTCGTAGCAAAAATGACCATGCATACTACCTCAGAATAGTACTTCAGACTCTTAGAGCTCATCAGTTTTTCGCTAAATTTAGTAAGTGTGAATTCTGGCAAAGATCAGTAGCTTTTCTTGGATATATCATTTTCGGTGATGGCATTAGGGTTGATCTTCAAAAGATCGAGGTAGTGAGAAACTGGCCTAGACCTATCTCTCAATCATATATCAGGAGTTCCTTAGGTTTAGCTGGCTATTACCATCGGTGTATTGAAGGGTTTTCTTCTATTACATCCCCCATATCCAGAATGACTCAGA
Source organism: Capsicum annuum (assembly GCF_002878395.1). NCBI lineage: Eukaryota > Viridiplantae > Streptophyta > Magnoliopsida > Solanales > Solanaceae > Capsicum > Capsicum annuum. Next base: position 136,601,090 of record NC_061118.1, read on the forward strand.
ATAAAGTTAAGTTTTAGTGGTTAGATTCATGCGAGAAGAGTTTTCAAGAGTTGAAGACTCGACTTATCTCAGCCCCAGTCTTGACTCTACTAGATGGTTCAGATGGTTATGTTTTATATTGTGATGCATCCAGAGTAGGGTTGGGTTGTGTCTTCATGAAGAAAGGTAAGGTTATAGCATACGCCTCCAGACAACTTAAACCCCATGAGAAAATTATCTGACTCATGATCTTGTGTTATCAGCTGTAGTTACCTTAAAGATTTCATTTAGAGGCATTACTTGTATGAGGTACATGTAGATGTGTTCACAGATAACAAAAGCCTTCAACATGTGTTCTCTCAGAAAGATTTGAATATGCATCAGAGAAGGTGGTTAGACTTATTAAAGGATTATGACATAAGTGTTCTGTATCATCCGGGCAAGGCCACGGTAGTGACTGATGCTCTCAATAGATTGTCCATGGGTAGTGTAGCTCATGTTGAGGATGGTAAGAAATAGTTAGCTCAGGAATTCCATCAGCTTTCCCGAATAGGTGTTCGCTTAGTCGACTCAACAGAGAGAAGTGTGTGGGTGCAGAATAGCTCAGAATTATCTCTAGTTTCTGAGGTGAAGGAAAAGTAGGATAAAGATCCCAGTCTAGTTAAGTTGAATGAATCAATCAGAGATAAGAAAGTGGAGGTTTTCTCCCAAGGGGGAGATGGTGTGTTGCATTTTTAGGGTAGATCATGTGTGCCTAGTGTAGATGACTTGAGGCAATGAATTCTGGCAGAAGCACATGATTCGCGTTACTCTATTATCTAGGGGCCACTAAGATGTACCATAATTTGTGGGAGATTTATTTGTGGAGTGGGATGAAAAAAGATATTGTAGATTTTGTAGCTAAATGCTCTACATGTCAGCAAGTTAAGATTGAGCACCAGAAGCCTAGTGGGTCCATACAGGAGTTCAGTATTCCTACTTGGAAATGGGAGGAAGTTAACATGGATTTTGTCACAGGTTTGCCACATACTTGTTATCAACATAATTCTATCTGGGTTGTCGTAGATAGGATGACCAAATCAGCTCATTTCTTGCTAGTCCATACCTTTTATTCAACCGAGGACTATACCAAACTCTATCTCAAGAAGTTGGTTAGGTTGCACGGTGTTCCCTTATCTATCATCTCAGATATAGGTGCCTAGTTTACCTCTTATTTCTTAAAAGCATTCCAAAAGGGTCTAGGTACCCAAGTTCATCTCAGTACAACCTTCTACCCTCAGATAGACGGTCAACCAGAAAGGACCATTCAGACTTTAAAAGATATGCTGAGAGCATACATAGTTGATTTTAAAGGTAGTTGGGATGACCATTTGCCTTTGATTGAATTCTCATACAATAATAACTATCATTCCAGTATCTGTATGGCTCCATTTAAAGCTCTTTATGGTAGGAGATATAGATGTGTAATTGGTTGATTTGAAGTACATGAGGCTGCAGTAGTAGGGCCTGACTTGGTGTTTGATGCCTTAGAGAAGGTTCAGTTGATTAGAGAGAAACTTAGGGTTGCTCAAAGATGACAGAAATTGTATGCAGATGTGAGGAGAAAGGACCTCAAGTTTGAGTTCGGTGATTCTGTGTACTTCAAAATCTCTCCTATAAAGGGAGTGAAGAGATTCGGAAAGAAAGGCAAAATCAGTCTCCAGTATGTCATTCCCTTCAGAATTCTCAGTTAATTTGAAAAGGTAGCTTACGAGCTTGAGTTAACTTCAGATCTAGCTTCAGTACACCCAATGTTCCATGTCTCATTGTTGAAAAAATGTATTGGTGATCTAGCTGTAGTTATTCCCTTAGAAAGTGTAGATATTCAGAACAGTATTTCCTTTAAGGAAGTTCCAAAATTCTTGATTATCAAGTTCATAGACTAAGGGACAAGAAAGTTCCATTGGTTAAAGTTCTTTAGAGGAATCAGTCCGTTAAGGGAACTGCTTGGGAAGTAAAGGCAGATATGCGGACCAAGTACCCTCATCTTTTCTCCACAAATCCAGATTCAGTATAAGGTACCAATCTTTTTAAGATTTCTCTCTATCATACTCAGTTCCAGTTGCACATTATGTTCATGTCAATCATGCATTTACAAATTAGGTTAGTCATGCATTCCATACATCAGATATACATGTTCAGTATGTAAGCTCAGCCCAACAGCTTTCCTCAGCTTAACCAGATTCATTCGAGGACGAATGATCCCAAGGGGGAGATATTGTAACACCCCATATTTCCTTAGCATAATCTCAGTCCCATTGCACGAGTATTCATATATGTAATTTTGAAACACTTATTATTTTTCAGTTTAAAGCTTGCCATTGCATAGGAAATTCAATTAGCTTTCAAACGATATAAAATGCGCCAAAATCTGATAACCGGAAAAGAAGTTATGGAAATTTTAAGTTTTAGACGTTAAACATCATCATTTTAACCCTTAGCGCATCGCGGAGATAGTCCAAATGACAAATGTTAATTTCCAGTGTGACTCTGCGATGTTGACACATCGCGGAGCAGGCTAATTTCCAGTTTGACAATTTTCAGTGGGCCTCCACGATGGTGGCGTGTCGCGGAGGTGGCCAAATTGGCATTAGAAAGGCTTACCACAAAAGCTCCGCATCATGGTATTTTTCCAGGTCCCAATTGTCTATTTCCAGTGGCTTGGCATGATAGTGGCGCATAACGCCAAGGCAAAAAATTGAGATGGTCAGTTTTTAGCTTACTTTTAAATTTGTTTAAGGGTATTTGAGTCTTTTTCTAAGCCCTAAACTCATCTTAAAATACGAAATTTAGCCCAAATTAATCTAAATAATCATTCATTATTCAATTCCTCTCAAATTAAAGATCCCCTTTTCCAAGAACAAGAAATCCTAGCTCTCAAATTCAAGGCCATTCCTCATGTATTCACCAAGAACTTCAAGAAATTCATTATCCCAGGTATGTTAGATGTTCATCCATGGATTCCTTTCATCCATGGAGTCTAAGTAACCTATTTAAATTAGAAACTTTTGATCTTTTCAAGTTATTTGATTTTAAATTATGATTTCATCCATGAATCTCCATGTACTATTGATTTTACACCATGTTACTATGAAATTATTGTTTTTATTTAATCCTCCATGTTTTAATATTATTATTTATTGAATTAAACCATGAATTAATGCTATTATGATGAATTCATGCTATTCCTATAAGTTCCATTACATTTCTATGATTGTTTTAAACCATGAACTACAAGTGTTTGATAAAATGACTACAAGAGTGATTGATTGAATAAAAGCCTTCTTATTTTGATCTCCAAGTTTTAGTGTCATTTTAATATTATTGTTTTTTGAGTCCTAAGGGTATTGAGTACTTGAAAACCATATCTGTTTATTTAGTCTAGTCTCTGTACAAAGTGCATTACAGAATAGTCTTTAGAACATACTATGAGCATTATCAGAATAGCCATTTATCAGTCAGTTAAACTCAGAACAGTATAGTATTTCAGTGTCTTTCAGTTGGGAGTAGGATTTAGCATCGAACGAGTGTAGGGATGGAGGCTTCCCTGTCAGATATGTAGATTCGTTAGTAGCAGTCCCTATACTCCAGAACTACGTAGCCAACGTAGGATATGAGAAGTCACCCATCAGATTAGGCTTGACTATCTCGCAGGGGTCACCCATCAGTTCAGGCTTGACACCCTTGTTCTTTGGATATTATATCAGTTTAGTGGATCCACACAGTCAGTGTTAGTACCCGTGGTACGGTATTAATACCCTTCCAACTGGGGTTACAAGTTGGACCCCGATTTGCTCAAATTGGGAAATATCGGTTAGATGATATCGCTTACAGTCTCAGATGCAGTCTTAGTTACAGTCCCAATTCAATTATGTAGTCTTAGAGTTATCTGACCAAAGCATACAGATATCTGTATTTTTTAGTATTTCAGTTTACAAATTTTACTCAATCAATGTTATATGCTTGGTCATGCATCCTCAGTGTCTACAGATTTTCACATATCTTCAATATTTACAGACTTTATAAATTCTCCATATTTTTAGTATCTATAGATTCTATGTTCTCTACTCAGTACTCTATGTTTTACATGCATATTCTGTAAATTATTAGTTCTGTTCATGAAACTATGCATATCATCCTACCTCATTTAGCATACTAGTACATTCAAATTATTGATTGCATACCTTTCTTTTACGCTATGATGTATTATATCATAGGTGTTAACGACCAGTTCTCAGACCGTGCTTAGACTTCACTTCTCAGGCTATCAGCAGTACAGTAGCAGTGGTGAGTCCTCATCATTCGAGGATAGATTATTTTACTTCATATCTCTATTTCAGTAGTTAGCAGAGTTAGTTGGAGGCATGTCCCATCAACTCAGATTCAGTCAGTCAATTTTAAAGGCTTTTCAGACATTAGAGTTAGTTATTCAGTATTCAGATTTTCATTTAACATGTTTGTTTATCAGTATTTAATCAGGTTCAGTTAGTTTTTCTATAGATTCATATTTCAGTATTGATTTAGTGATAAAACCTTATGGCAATATCAGATATTTTCTATAATTATGATATTATTATTTAGTGCTCACAATAGATACAGGCTTATGGGTTAGCTTGTGGTCCCTCGGGACTGTAAGCACCGCTTGATGCTCAGGGTGTACTCTCGGGGTGTTACACTTAGCCTTCTAAACTCATTCCTGAAATTCAAGAGGAGGTGAATTGAAATTTTCTTCTATGAGTCTACTACTGACTCCTCACAGTCGACTCACCTGCAGATCAGAACACTTCACAAAAAGATTTAATTCAGAATAGTTGGAAAAAATAAATAACAAAAATGTAAAGTAATAACTCAAAGATTTATCCTGGTCCGAAAAACCAATGTAGTTCCTACATACAGTCCCCTTGGGTATCAAAGTTTCCTTAAGTCCTTGGATGTTTGGCATGAGTACAATGATAGGAAATAAGTTCTGAAGACTTATTTTGCTCTTCATATCTTGCGACACAGCTTCAGTGGATGTTACAAAGTTGACTCGATCCTACTCTTTATCTAACAATTGTAAACTAAAGTTACAAAGCATTGTGATTCTAAGATTAAGACACTTTGAATTTTTCATTTGAAGTTGTATGACTTGTGTTTGTCTTCAGTATTCATTATTTATAGTCTTCGGTTGCTACTCTTCTCAAGGAAACCCCAAGAGATTTCTTCTCAATCAAGGATTTAAATTGATTCCTTGATTGAGGAATGTAGTTGTTTGATATGTCCATATACATCTTAGGATCACGTCCATATCAGATATGTCTGCGATTTATCTTTTCTTTTAGTCTGATGGTTGTGGCCTTCCATTCTTTTATTTAGATCGTAATTGATTTTCTAACTAATCTCATCTGTCGTGATTCTGGGATATTGATTCCCCTTCTATTTCTAATATGTTTGATTTCATTGCTTGCCATGCTTGTCTGAGTGTCGTGATCTTCTTATGATTGGATGTAATTCCATTCTTAGAGTCAGCTTCTTCAATGTCCTGCAGGGATCCACTTATTTGCTTGTCATTATTGAAATATAGACTTTAGAGGCTAATAATCTCCTCCTTTTAGATAATGAAAAATTTAAACATCAGTTGACTTCCCTGTTAAGATTGTTGGTTAGCTCCCCCTGACTTTCTGCATTGGTGGCTGTAGTTGAGTCTGATGTGATAATTGTCGACTTGCATCCTTTGTTACTTGTCTAGTTAGCTGATATATGCATATTTTCTTCCTCTTTTGACATAATAAAAAAGGATAGAGAAAACACAGCAAAAGGAATATACCCAACCAGAAAACAAAAAAGCGAGCAGAGCAAAAAATAGTATAATGGGATACTAAGCCAAAAGTATGGAGTACTAGACATGCATAGTTATGGTTTTAATAAAAATAACGTTAGAGAGAAGTATGTAGTGTCTTTATACAGGCCAGAGTATATGAAAGGATAGACCCCCTTTTGAATAAAGCAGTTTAGCAATGTTTGGTAAGGAAATAAGTGAGAGTGTTGTTCATGTTAGAGCAGAAGTGATCATAATATTTTTCCATGCTCTTGGTGAAGTTGGAGTAAGAGTTTTGAATAGAGATGGCAAGCTCATTTGAGGATAAAGAGAATTCTAACTTAATGGACTCAACTTGGGAAAACATCCTGTTAAACAATCTCACTCTTTTCTGTTTAAAGCCGTCAAGGGAGAGTCGCACTTTGCCTATGTCGGTACCTGTCTCTTTTCCTTACTGCAGCAACTTTATAGTCGACTCTTTGATGCTAGAAATTCCTTCCTCGATGGCAGTGAGCCTGTTCTTGATTTCTTTAGTCTCCTTATCTACATAGGACATGGATTTAGGCACAAATTTACTTACCCTGGATATGTCAGGTCATCTCTTGATGGATTCTTTTTTACACCATTCTTTTTCAATTAGAACATAACCCATGCTTGCAAAGGTCTTTTAATCATAATTGGTGGAGACTTCTACCAATGGGTAGTCTGAAAGATCAATTCCATATTGGATAAGAATCTGAGTGATGAAAAATCCATAGGGTAAACTTACCGAGGCATAGGAGTCAGTTGCACTTTCTGTCATGTATTCATGAATCCAGATACTACAATTGATTTTGTATTTTTTTGATCAGGCAGTAGAGAAAAAATACATCTCTACAAGTCACATTACTGAGAGACCCCTTACAAGGAATCTAGGTGGTTACAATGATATGAGCTAAAATCTTATTACAGAAGTTGAGGTACAGAGGACCAAAGGAGGGGCTGTTTGTTCAGGATCTGAGACAGCCTTCTTTGCATCATCAAATATGGCCTTAAAATTCTCAAGCCAAGTGTTGTTCATGAAAGGAATAACGCCGAAAAATTTGGTGTTAAATACCTTCTCAAACAAAAAGTCATTTAGAATAATACGAGTACCAAGAACCAGGGTTTCCAATTCCGTGTTGTTAAGGGAAAGGCAAAGATTGGTGAAAAACATATGGATAGGGTCTTCAAAAACTTCTAGGCTACATAGGAAAAACATCATCGACAGGTCTTGGGCATTGAGAAAATGATCCATATTGCAGTGGGATTCCTTTAGGAGGGAGATATTGATAACTCATCCAAAAACAATAGGGCGATTCTTGAAGGTGAGAAAATTCTCTTTGTGAGTAAGAGTCCAGAACTTATGCATGTCCTCCGAAGGAAGAAATTCTAGAGGAGAGGATCTAATTTTGTTAAAGGATGACATGAGACTAGAAGCGGTACGTTTCTTGGACATAGTTTACTGGATAGAGTGAGAGGGGGCTTCTTTAGAAGACTCGGAAAGAAGGACAGGGCCAGGGTTGGAGGACTTTTGATCATCCATTGAATGGGTTTTGTCATAGTAGAGAAAATGGGTATGGATAAGTATAAAACAAAAGGAAGAAGGAGGGGAAGCGATAAATTAAATGAGGAAATACAAGGGTTAGGGTTGAAGATGAAAGGGCAGAGGAGTGTTGAGAAGTGAGAAGGTCAGAGAAGGTAATGATGATGGAAGAGAAAAAGATGGCATGTGAGGGGGTTGATTTGAAAGGAAAAAATGGAAGGGTCAGAAGGTAGTTGATGATGTTCGTGCGAAAAATAAGTCTCTAGAAATCCTTCACAATATATAAAAGAATCTTTTGTGAAACAAGTAAAATTGCACTAAGTAAAAAAATATTGTGACAAAAAATATGACTCATAGGTCATTAATGCTAATTCTTTTTTAAGATCTTTCTTCTAGTAAAAATAAGATTGAACTAAGTAAAATGATTTGCGCCTAAAAATATGACTCATCAATTATTAACACCACATCTTTTCTGAGAAATCAAGATTTTTGATAAGATCCAATTTTCTTCAATATCATGGACCACAAAAAAAATTAACGCTAACATACTTTGCCCTAAATACACAGAACAATCAAGCAAATCATTAACACACGTTCTGCTAACAATCAAGAGACATATTAAAATCAAGTTGTTAACGCATGATTCAAATATTTTAAGTACAGAAGCTTCCAAGAGTTGTGTATATTGCCCGATTGTTGGCGAGTCAACTAAAGTTAGTTCTTTGCTGAGTCATGAGTTTAGAGCATTACTCATGAGACGAATATTTTGTCAGAATGACAAAATTATCACAAGAGAATGTTAGAATTATCAAAAAATTAAGAATAATAATTAATAAAATTTTAAAAGCCCCTCCCCCCCCTCCGTTTTGAATTTTTTTTAATTTTTGGATATTATTTTATAAAAACTTAAAATATTTTAGGGCATCAATTGATAAGGACAATTCATATTAGATTCTGACCTTATCATAAAATACCTCATTGAGGTTAGTACCCTCCTGGGGAAAATCTATCTTTATCTATATTTCATTGTTTCAGATACAAGAGTCGACTCTGAAGGAGGTGTAGTCGACTCTGGTGACATTGCCTCCGGCGTCGTCACTGAATCTGACTATTTTTTAGTTTACATTCTTTTAAAGCACAAGAGACCTTCTTTCTCTTCAGCTATACTTTTGGAACATCCTCTATCAATCCTTTTTTTCACACATTTTGCGGACATGTTCCTACAAAATAAGAATATCAATTCTTCTTAGGTACCCAAGAGGTCTTGGGTCTTTGAGGGTTAGTAGTACTTTCTTTGGGATTCCAAACCCACACACTTTTAGGTTTATGTCTTCAACTATAGGATTTGTGACCTCTCTATCCACGGATAAAGCAAACGGGCCCTCGATAGGCATAAAATTTCTTAGCTGATTTAGATGACCCTGATGAGGAACTCAAATAGTTTTTGAAGGAGCTTGATCTTACGAAAGTATGGCTTGGGTATGCCTTAAAATTATTTAATTTTATTTTTGCATCATCAAGCTCTTCATGAAGTAGGTTAATTTTAATTTGGCATGCTTTAATTTCTATTTTCCAGTTTCATCGTTCCTCTTTGAGTTTTTTGTTTAAATCGAGCTTCGCAACTTTTCTTCTCTTAGGTGATTTGCTACATTCATTAATAACTTTTTGAAGCTCTTCAGTAATCATATCTAAGTTAGATTCAAGAGTGTTACAGTTATGACAATGATGTAGTCTTACCTTGCTAGATTCACCTGTTGCCATGAAACACATATTTGCGGCTTCTACTTCTTCTTCGATTTCATCTTCACCACTCCAGTCTCCAAAATTTTGATTTTTCATGAAAGTTCTTATTTTTAATTTTGGATAATTCTATTTGAAGTGGTCAGGCTTTCCACAGTAGTAGCAACGTTCATCATTTCTAATGAAATTATTATTTTTGCCTCCTTGGGATCTTTGTTGTCTCTGTCTCATGATCTGTCTTACCCTATGGTTGATGAGGTTCATTCCTTTATTGTTGGTATCTTCCAGAATGTCCTTTTCTCCAGTTGGAGTAGCATTGAAGGCTACTGGTTTCTTTTTTTCATTCCTGTGAAACCTGTTGATATAATTTTTCTCATAGGCAATAAGGTTACCTCGTAGTTCATCATACGTCATGTTGTAAAGATCTCCGTCTTCTAGAATGGTAGCCTTGGTTTCCCAAATCTTTGGGAGTCTTTGGACCAGTTTTTGGACTTGCAGGTTGTGTGGATAGATCATCCCCAGTGATTTCAGTTCGCACACAATTTTACTGAATCTGGTAAACACTGTTTCAGTGTCCTCATTTTCTTCCATTTTGAAGAGCTCGTATTCATTGGCTAGGGCAGCAATTTTTGACTTCTTGAATTTTATGGTTCTTTCATAGGTTACCTCCAGTTTATCCCACATTTCTTTTACAGTTTCGCAAGTTGATATCTTGTCGTATTCCTCTCTGCTAACTGCACACAAAAGCAAACTTATAGCACATGCGTTATTTTGAATTACCTCTTGCTGTTCTTTGGTGACCTCAAAGCTTTCAAGGTCGTCTAAGTCAATACCAGCTAGATTTCTTATCTTTGTCTTTTGAATTCTCTTTAAGTCTCGAAATGGGCTTTGGACCTTTCCTGATGACTAACCAGGCTTGGAATTCATTGATTGGACAAAAATTATGAACCTGTTTTTCCAGTAAGAGTAATGTTGTCCATTAAAGTATTGTGATCATGTGGAGCAGTGACCATCCTAGAGAAGAACACCGATAATTTGATAATTGGCCATCTGATCTTTGCTCATTGCGGTTAAGCAATGCTATCTATGAGACCTGCTCTGATACTAATTAAAATTCAAGAGAGGGGTGAATTGAAATTTTCTTCTGTGAGTCGACTACTGACTCCTCACAGTCGACTCGCCTGCAGATCAGAATACTTCACGAACAGATTTAATTCAGAATAGTTGGAAAAATAAATTAAAAAAATGTAAAGTAATAACACAAAGATTTATCCTAGTTTAAAACACCAATGTAGTTCATATATCCAGTCCCCTTGGGTTTTAAAGTTTCCTTAAGTCCTTGAGTGTTTGGCTCGAGTACAATGATACGAAACAAGTTTTGAAGACTTATTTTGCTCTTCAGATCTTGTGACACAGCTTCAATGGATGTTACAAAGTTTACTCGATCCTACTGTTTATCTAACAATTGTAAACTAAAGTTACAAAGCCTTGTGATACTAAGATTGAGATACTTTTGAATTTTCTGCTTGAAGTTGTGTGACTTTTGTCTGTCTTTAGTCTTTATTATTTATAGTCTTAGGTTGCTACTCTTCACAAGGAAACCCAAGAGATTTCTTCTCAATCAAGGATTTAAATTGATTCCTTGATTGAGGAATGTAATCGTTTGATATGTCCATATACGGCTTAGGATCACGTCCATATCGGATATATCTCTGATCTATATTTCCTTTTAGTCTGATAGTTGTGTACTTCCTTTCTTTTGTTTAGATCCTGATTGATTTTCTAATTGATCTTATCTGTCGTGATTTTGGGATGTTGATTCCCCTTCCATTTCCAATATGTTTGATTACATTGCTTGTCATGTTTGTCTGAGTGTCATGATCTTCTTATGATTGGATGTCCTTCCATTCTTAGAGTTGGCTTCTTCAATGTCCTTCAGGGGTCCACTTGTTAGTTTTTCATTATTAAAATATAGACTTTGGAGGCTAACAATTCCATACATCAAATTGCTCAAATTCTTCACCAAAATCTTCAGATTTTAATTCACTTGAAACTTCTTCAACCCAAGCTTCCAACAAGGATATAACACTCAAATAAGATCCGATTTGACTCAAATTTAGTTTATAGACTCGTACAGTGTTAGGAAATGTAAATCTAACACTAGAAATACAAGAAAACACAAAAATCAAAAACTCAAAATGTGACCAAATACCTAAAACATGAATAGTAATTTATTTTTTGTGATTTTCAATTTTTAAAGATCACTAGACCCAAGATTGATTTCATAGGAATGAAATCAAGCTCAGTTATGATACCAAATGATATACGAATAAAATATGGAAAAACTAAACTAAAATACGATTATGAAAGATAAAGGATAGATAGAAAAAAAGTAATAGATAGACACAATGGATGAATGAATAACAAATAAAGGGTGTATCAAACCCTGAACCGTCTATTCAATGTCAAACAAAGAACTAATCTCCTACGTAGATCTCAAGGAAATTAGATTCCTGAGCAACCCACGTTTCTAAATGATAAATCAACACAAGCAATTTCACGCTTGCCACAAGATAATCCAAGCTTGCCTCACAATTTCACTAGTGTTTACATTCATAATTCATCAATAACTACCTACTAAATGAAACAGAAGTCCTATTTATAGTCTAGGCTAAGTTATTACATCATATGAGCTCAAAAGTGACCCATTTAGGAGATACTAAACGTAGAAGCCCATTAAGCATACACTTGAGAATTTATAGAGCATTTGGGGTATATCCTAAGGGTATAGTGGGTTGTTTTGACCCGCTCTAGCGGATCTAGAGTGGGTTGGGGACACCTCCAAAGTGGATGGGGCGCATGTCCTCTTTCGAGGGCCTTCTAGCCCTATCTTGCCTTCCCATGGCTTCTTTAACATCCCTTCTCCCTCCTTGATCATCATAATCATCAAATTGACACCCTTTGGATAGCAACAAGGCATTTTGAAGTGCCTCTTTACCCGTAAGCATCCTCTCTAACGATCTGAAAGTCATTTGGATCGTATCACACATTTAGAATTTTTAATTGCAAAGTTTTAAATTTTGACCGTGAATTCGAATATATGAGCTTTAAGTTTTTTTTTTTTTTGAAATAAAATATATATTTGAAAACTACGTAAGAATAAGAAGTACTATAAATCACAATTACTAACATCTTAAAATACTTAAAAGGCATATAAAATATTTTAATTGTCTGTCACGCAAATAGGGATGGATGGAGTAGAAGACGTGACAATATCTAATAATCATAACTTATGAGAATGAATTCATAAAATAGGAAAATTAAACATAGAGGAAATTAACCGAAGAAATTAAGTGGAAAACAAAGATTTAGATTGAACCCAAAAATATCATCCCATTTGTCCTAATTTATATGACAATGTTCAAATTTCGAGATTCAAACAAACTTGGAACGCAAGGAGTCATATGTGATTGTACTTTTTCTTGATATATTTTTTATCTCAAAAGGAGAGAGAGGGAGAGATATGAGAAATTAAAGCTACACACTACTTATCACAGCCCAAATTTAAGACCATGGTGGCACCTATCCAACCCTCCGTGATAGGTAAACCAAAATCTAATCTCAAATATAGCATTCAAACGTATTGAAGCAGAAGAAGATAAGAATTGAACAAAACTCAAATAATCTCCAAAATACATTAACAGAGTAGTATATTCATAGCTTAACATAGATAATTTCAGGTCTGGTGGTCACTAATACAAGCCACTAAATACAGAAATCAAAAAAAGTCTGAGTATCTCAAAATGTGAAAAATGCATAAAGATAAGGACGAAGGAGATTTCAGTAGTCTCTGATATCAATAGCAGCTACCTCGAATCTCCCAAAATTCTAACATCATAGCACCACAGAAATCGGTGCCTAAAGTTCTTCGAATTGGTACCTGCATGTAAGGTGCAGAAAAAGCAAGGGTGAGTACGAAACCATGTGTACTCAACAAGCATCATCGACCGATCCTAATTCAAAATGATTACGAGTAACACCATGTCAACCATCTAAAAATAAACATACAACTAGCACTCAGGAAAGCCATCTTAATCTAACTAAATAATCAAGTCTAACATTCATAAAGATATCATAACACAGTTCAAGAAATTCTCAATACAGTGAAAGCAAATTACAAATATTCAAGTACTAAATAAATAGTGCAAAGTCAACAAATACACCTTACTCAATCTGAACTAAAAATAAATGAATGCAGTGCAACGTAATGTATATATTGCGTACACACCTACCGAGCAATGGCTTCAAGGTCAGGACCCACGAGGGACTCACAAGGTTCATGTACTGTGCAGACGTGCACTCCGATAGTAATAAATATACTGGACAGATATGCACTCCGATCGCAATAAATATATTGTGCAGGCGTGCACTTCAATCCTAATAAATAACTACAATGCATGATGTGCAGGCGTGCAACTCCAACCCTAAAAACAATTCCTTTACCATAGCAAATCAGCCCATCGTAATAACAAATAAGGAAAAACAGTTTTAGACATATAATTGACTTATTTTAACCCCACAGGTAACACCGGTACCCACATAGATGCTCGTCACTTCATCTATATGGGACCCCCATTTCCCATTATTCTCATTACACATATAACAAATAAGCACTTTGAAAAAGAGTCTAAGAAAATTTCAACTTACCTCAAAGAAAGTCCAAACGTCAATTAACAAATTTGCCTTTCCGTAAAATTTCTGAATGATCTAAATCTGCTCAAATACATAATCCTCATACTTGTATGAATCTAATGACATCCATATTGCTATAATAATTTTCACTTTGTAGGGAAAAAAAAAGGAAAGAAAGATCAATTATAAATAATACACTTGGCATTATACTACAAATATCAATTGTTATAATAGAACATGTATAATAAATAACTAACAATTTTTATTGTCAATAAAGGTTTTATAATAATAAAACAACAGTAACTTTTAATTCACAATATTTTTGTTAAAAGACCATATACCAACTTCTTGGAAATTGAATTTAGTGCTAATCATTGCCCAATTATTAAAAGGGACAAAAATTAACATATGGTAACAACTTAATTCTAAAGAACACCTTATGTTTACTAATGCATGCTACTGTGTTTCACGTTTCCTCAATACTATTAAGAACAAAGTTGATTACTTAGTGTCCGATCTGTTTAGAAATTGCTATTCTACAAACTGATTTAAAAAAATATGGGGAAAGAACAAAAATAGCACCTAAAATTAAAATATTATTTTAAAAATAGCCCCTAAAACAAAAAATTCGGTAAATAGTTATTCCATACGCTTAACTCGACTGAAACTAATCTCAAAAAATAGCCAAATATTTAATTTTTAATTTATAGCCGCATTTGTTGACCAAATAGCGACCAACTTTGGTAAGCTTCTTCCGCTTCTTCTTCTTTTTATTTTTGTTTTTTTATAGTTATTATTTTACTTCTTTTCTCTTTTTTTCTTTTTTAGCTTTTTTTTCTAGTTTCATTTTTCCTGCTGGTTTGGTAAAAGAAAAGATAATTTGCTCTTTATTGTTTAAACAATCAAATATAAGTTTGTAGTTATTCT
>NC_061118.1:136618827-136640818 GCF_002878395.1 Capsicum annuum
AGACGTGTATATTTAACGTATACATTACTTTATGTTTTATAAATTAGTATATATACTTTTTTTAAAGAGGTACATATATATTGAATGGCGCGTATATATGTGTATATATCTTCTATAGACGTATATCTTTAAAGTATACAAGTGTATATGTTTTATAAATTAGTATGTAACTATATATATATACATATTGTTGTATATATATATATGTTTATTGTAGTATATATTTTATTTAAAGTAGTACATATATATTGAATGGTGCATATATATGTGTATATATCTTCTAAAGTAGTATATATTTAACGTATACATGTGTATATGTT
Organism: Capsicum annuum; assembly: GCF_002878395.1. NCBI lineage: Eukaryota > Viridiplantae > Streptophyta > Magnoliopsida > Solanales > Solanaceae > Capsicum > Capsicum annuum. The sequence goes on from NC_061118.1 coordinate 136,619,148, forward strand.
TTATAAATTAGTATATATATATATATATTGTAGTGTGTATATATATATATTATACTATTATAGCATATGTTTTATTTAAAGTAGTACGTATAGTAATATATAATTATATATTGAATAGTACGTATATATGTGTAATTGTTTATATATTTTTTTAAAAATATATATTGTATATTGGAGTGTATATAGTGTATATAGGAGTGTATATAGTGTATATTGAATTTTTTATTTATTTTTTAAACGGGTTTGACCGGGTTGGGTTAAGTGGGCCGGGTTAGGGTGAGTTTTAATTTTTTTACTGTTTGGCCCAGCCCGGCCCAATTCGATTAACGTCAAATTCGACCCTCAACCCGATTAAAATGGATGGGCCGTTTCTGGGTTGGCCCGACCCGACCCGTTTGACACCTCTAGTTCGGGGAGGTAATTGGGTATTTTCTCTTTATTTGTGCTACTACATTACTCACTTGTTACTTAATTTTAGGGACATATCTAGATGGGAGTCACCGAATTCACATGAATTCGTGCTCCCCTCCCTATTACATAATATCATATATAATAGAAATAATATCTAATTCATAACTAATTTGCTATTTTTAGTCAGTTCAAAGTATAAACAAAAAATTGTTTATTTATCATAAAGTATATTGACATTTTTAATTATCTTGTTTTCTTATTTCGTGTAATCTCATAATATTTTAAATTAAAATTTTGAATTAGATTAAATATATAATTCATTGATTTTTATTCTAAAATATATTGGTATTTTTGTAATAGTTTTTTTTTTTGTACTTCGTATGATGTGGTGCAATAAGAAATAAAACAAATCTTGAAGGAGCAGAAAGAAACGTAGATTTAATGAATGACGTTATTCTTCAAATTTGTTCTTTCTTTATGATTCAATAATTAAAATCACAAAATGGTATTTTTTTGAAATTGCAATAAAATTTTATAATGTATGTACATCAGATATTTAAATAAGTAATGTATTAATTGTAAAATTCATAAGGATATAGTTGAAAGAGAAAATACCCAATTACCTCTCTGAACTATACCAAAAGGATTATGACATACCTCAATTTAAAGGGGATCTTATTACCCCTGAACTAATTAAAAGTATAATTTTGACACTCTTAGTGCCTACGTGGTGCCTACATGGCACATACGTGGCACAACACTGAAGTGTCCACGTAGGCACATGTGTGTGCCACGTAGGCACCACATAGGCACTAAGAATGTTAAAATTACACTTTTAATTAGTTCGGGATAACCTTTAAGTTAAGGTATATCATAGTTAGGGGATAATTGGGTATTATCTCTAGTTGAAAAGTCATAACTACTAATTGGGAGTGAAATGTGGAGATATACATTACAACTTTTAAAAACATCTCCACACATATTATTATTCTACAAACATTTTCCTGAACTCTTTTTTATCATGAAGATAAAGATGATTATTATCTATTAATATAGATTATTGAAAGTCTTCTAGAGTCCCAAGTTTACCTATCCCTTCTTTTTTGTTGTTATGTTTTGAATTTCAAAATTTGAGATTATTAAATAAGTATAATATTTTTTTGAAGTATTTTTTCAAGTCGATTATAATATAGAAATTTGAATACAACATTATCAATTATTATCCTATATTTAAATTCATATGGAGAGATTTTATTTATTTGAAAAGGAAATTAGAAATTACAAAGGAAATTGACTAATTATGAAAGAAATTTATAAGACATAAAGAAATATTCCTATAAATTAACTATTTAATTTATATTCTCAAAGATGAATCGATCTAAATGTTATTATATTTAAACTGCTTAAAAGTGATTTTGGCTTAAAATCACATATAATACGCCAAACAAAACTCCTACTGTCTATTTAATTATTTTTTAAAATAATTTTATAAAAATATTTAATACAATTAATACTTAACTGTTTCGTTTTTCATTAACACATAAACCAATGAAGTATAAACTAATGCGACTAAATGATACTCTCTCGCAAGGGGAAAGCGTTTAATTATCCATCAACACAAACGAAAATGCAAAAAGAAATCTGGGTTTCATAAATTAATCAACAAACAAAAAAGTGCTAATACAGTTACATGCTTCTATCTGATTAATAGTCTCGATATATTTTTATAATACTTACTGATTTGCATGTATGCATGAACTAAGACCTTAGTTCTGCAAACCTTTGCTAGTCACAGATTTCAAATAAAAAATACATTTATATTCCATCATCAAATGCAACTCCATCTTATGAACACAGAGAGAGCAGATGCATAAAGTAAAATAAATGTAAAGCAAAGTTTGATGAGAAATGTATGAACAAAGAAAGTGAATAAAAGGCAACGATAATTGGCACAAAAACAATACTGATTATTCATAGAATAGTGTCAATAAAAAAAAAGTGACCAAATCTCTCTCTGGCAAATTGTTTGGATGATTTGGTATATATAAATTAACAATATATATGCATACAAGGAAGAAGAGGGGGAAAGTAAAAAAAAAAAAAAAAACTGGCAGCCATTTATAAAAAAAAAACTGTTCCTAAGAAAGGGAACGAGAGTAGTTAGGAAAAAGTGGTGATTTTAAAATTTTCTTCTATTATCTTTTAAGTATTTGATTTGATTTTTCATTTTTTAATTTTAAATTTTAAGATGGAAATCTAAAAGGAAGTTGGGCAGTTTTCGATTTTCTAGGGTTTGCCCTTTTTTTAAAATTAGTAATTAGTATATGTACCCGCGCTATGCACGGATGTTATTAAATTTAATTAAATTAAGTTATAACTTTATTTCCCCTTAAATACATTAGGGCTTATTCAGTTGATAAATATCTAATTATAATTTTATTTTTCGAGATATATAAAAATAATAAGTTTTTTATTAAATTTTAAGAAATAAACTATAGAAATATAATCACCAAGTCTATATCTATAAGATATTAAAAGTGTGAATACCTTTAGAAAAGTGATTTTGTTATAAATGTATTTACATTATAGTGAATGTCTATTAAGATCTATCAAGATCTACTTTGATATCTATTGGGATTTGAAGCATCTGTCTTTTACTCAGACTAGGAGTAAATTTCTCTTATAAATAGAGGGGTTTTGTTCATTGTATTCACAATCAAGATATTTCTCATCCCTCAAGAAGTAATAAGAATTACTCTCTTTTCTCTCTCTACTCTTCTTCTTTGTTCTTTATTATTTTATAACACGTTATCAACACGAGACTCTATCATGAGCACTTATTCTACGATAAAAGCAAAAGATGTCAGGTAAAGTTTTGATTGAAAGAAAAAAGAAAAAGGTTATCGTTCTGTCTTCATAATCCATATATAACCTTTAAAAGGTAAGTCTTTATTTTACTAGGTATTATTTTATTTTATTTTATTTTATTTCTTTTCATATGACTAATAATTTTATAAAACTTGAGTTCGTTGCCTCGAGCAAGAACTACCTCTCACGGGTGTTGGATAGACTTTGATTTTCTAAACAAAATACAACATCTAATCAAAATCGTGCTAAGGCTTTGATTTTCTTGCGTCATCATCTTGACAAAATTCTGAAAATTAAATACCTTACTACTAAGGATCCACTTATTTTGTGGAATAGCCTAAAAGAAAGATTTGACCACTTGAAGATGGTCATCATCCCAAAAGCACGATATGAATGCATACACTATGAAAATAAGATGTTGGGTTCAAGTCCCATTGATTTATGCCTAAGACGCCTTTATATGGATAAGACATTGAGTTTGAATCTCAATGCACCATACTGATGATATTATGATGGCTAAGGCAAAATAATGGGTATTTGGTGAAAAGTCATGAAATCCGACCCATTGAATATGCTCCATTCCATAAAGTGAATGTTGTAGCAATATATGATAAGTCTGAAATGTGACAACTTACTTCATTCTTGAGGTGTATGTGGTCGCAGTGCATAATATGTTTGAAAGAAGACAAGTGATTGAATGCACGAATATACGCATGGAAGGACAATATGATAATGATCATCAAAAGTGATGATATTTTTACACGTTTATATGATTATAAGATATGCTAGTAGCAAAATCTTGAAAGAGGTTATAATCTATCATAATTTGATAGGCTTAAGGCACAATTATATTCCATTCCTGGGGAATGAGAAACTTATTAATGCAAACGTGCACTTGATTGTGATTGTATCACAACTCATCTCCGAAAGAGGTTGAATAATTTTAAAATCTACTTCTGAAGTAGTAAATCTGAAATTTATTCATGTAATAGTAAATCTGAAATTTACTAAAGAAAAAGTACATGTCATGGTAAACTTGAAGTTTACTAGAATAAAAGTTCATAAATTGATATGAACGATTGTGACATCTCGAAGATGTGCATGTATTGAAGAACTAGAAGATTCTTCAAGAATTTTTTATGTCGTTTGTTCTCATAATAAGTTGGTTGGACCAACTAATATTGGGATTGGATCCCTTCAAATCTAAAAATTATGAAAGGTGAATAAGGGCTCGTTCACTTATCATGTGATATGTTGAAAAGATGCATCAATAAAATGATCACATGTACATTCATTGTCAACCTGCAGTTTGACATTCATAAAGTTGCTTGCTCAATAAAATTGAGTTAAGAACATAATTTTCAATTGTGCAATCAAGAAAGTTATCTTGATGATGATGGCTTGGCATTGAATGTCTTCGATAAATAGCTAAATCATCGCTAATGAGAACAAAGCTTTATATATTAGTCTGAAATGTGATATGTTGCATACAATAACACTTGTATGCATTAGACCAATAAATTAAGATTATTTCTTCCCTCTAAATTGGTTCAAGATCGGGAACCAATTATTTCATCTAATAATTTTGATGTGCGGTGTACGATTAATGAATATACCATAATGTACAAAGATGGATTCCTCAAAGAAGTAGAGGATGTATGTTAGTTTATCTAACATAAGGGGGAGATTATAAGCGCTATGAAATATATCAAGAATTATCACCAGATCCTCATCCAAAAGATAATTCAAGTCAAATGTCGAAAGCATCTCATATTAAGCGCAAGTACTCTTATTATGTGTTCCTAAAGGATAGAGTCTATGCATGCGTGAAGTGTGGTAGACTAATCGATTCCAAATAAAATAGTCCTTGAAAAATAAGGAGCAAATAATCATAATAAGAAGGCAATGAGCTCTTGAAGATCCTACGACATAACACTTCATGAAACCTTATGAGAGGTTCATGTACCTGAAAATAATGAAGTGATGAGATCTCAAAATATTATGTCACATTGTGAACCGATACGAAATGATATATCATCGATATATTTGACACAATATTGTGAAAGATTACGAGGATCTGAATTCTACGTTTTTTTAAGCATGCTGACGTAGAAACATTTATCAAGTGACATGAAAGGATGCATTTTGGTAAGCGTAAAACTTATTTGATTTGCAGTCTAGACATTTGAAGATATCACTCATGAAATGTTGACTATTGTCACTTGACAAAACTTATGTGAAAACTTTTAAGTATTCAAACTGCTTGAAGCATATAAAAGTTTCTAGGAAACTTATTTATAATTCTTATATTGTATAAGCTTATTGCTTGAACATCATTGGAACTCTTGAGAGTTTTCAAAGCAATAAATTATTTGCTGAAATTCAAAATATATCGAATTGGATTGGTTATGAAGTACCATATCTTAGTGAAATTGATGCACTCATGTACTTTGCAAATACTACAAGGCCTATAGCCTTTTTAGTCAATTTGTTAGTAAGGTATATTTCTGCTCCTACTATGAGACATCAAAATGGGATAAAACACATGAGCTTGTTTTATTCTTAAGATTGCAGTTTCGATCTTATTGGTCATGCTGATGTTGGGTACTTATCTAACCCGCATAAAGCTCGGTCTCAAATAGGCTATGTGTTCATATGTGGTGGTACTGCCATATCTTGGAGATATACAAAGCAGTCTATCGTAGCCACTTCATCGAATCATGCTGAGATAATAGCTATTCATGAAGCAAGCCGAAAATGTGTATGGTTGAGGTCCATGATACATTTCATTCAAGAAAATGCGATGTGAAATATGATAATCTACCCATAATTTTATACAGAGATAATTCAACATACATAGCACATCTTAAGGGAGGATTCATAAATGGAGATAGAATGAAGCACATTCTTCCAAAGCTTTTCTACATACTTGAGCTACAAAAGAATGATGATATTAACGTGCAACAGATTCGTTCAACTGACAATGTGACTGATTTATTCACCAAATCTTCTCCAATTGCAACTTCCAAGAAGATGCTGCACAAGATTAGGATACAAAGGTTCAAGGATGTTCTCATTAGGGGGAGTTAATACGCGCTGTACTCTTTTTTCCTTACGAGATTTTGTCCCACTAGGTTTTCCTTGTAAGGTTTTTTCTAGTAAGATTTTAACGAGGCGCATTATCTACCAATTAGACATTCAAGAGGGATTGTTATAAATGCATTTACATTATAGTGAATGTCTATCAAGATCTATCAAGATCTACTTTGATATCTATTAGGATTTGAAGCATCTGTCTTTTACTTAGACTAGGAGTAAATTTCCCTATAAATAGAGGAGTTTTGTTCATTGTATTCACAATCAAGATATTTCTCATCTCTGAAGAAGTAATAAGAATTACTCTCTCTTCTCTCTCTATTCTTCTTCTTTGTTCTTTATTATTTTATAACAGATTTGAACTTTTTACCCTTCATTAAAAGACTTTTCTTTAGACAAAATTATCTTTTCACTATTTTTAAATTTATTATTTAATTATTTTTTATTATATTAGTTAGACTTCCTAAAATATGTGGGGCTCCTAAAATATATGGTAGGAGAATTAATTAATATTTTCCTTTCAACTAGACTTATTAAAATATATGAGACTCCTAAGATATATATATGGTAGGAGAATTAATTAATATTTTCTATCCACGCATTGATAGTGATTCTAATTTGTGTTTTGCGCAGAAATACTAGCAATCTGCATGATACTTGTGTTTTATTTTGTACAGAAATACTAGCAATCTACGTGATATTTGTGTTCTATTTTGTGCAGAAATACGAGTAATCTATGTGGTATTTGTGTTAGATTTGATTCTCTTTTGGGGTGTTTAATTAAGTTAAAAATTTTCTACTATTCAATTAGAAAAATACTCCTAAAATAGGACTGATTAAAGAAATACTTCTATAAATATTGAGAAGTAATTTCTTCACTATTTTTAGCATCATAATAGAATTCAATATCTGTGTGTGTATATATATATATCTTCTTTGTTTTCATTCAAATCATTCTTTATGGTCAAAATTTTCGCTCAGACAATAATTAGTTGGATCAAAATCAAAACTTTGTAATCATTATTATATTTTTTTTATAGTTTACAGATCGTAAATGAATGTCGGTTGACTTTGAAGAATTTCTTATGTAAAAGGTTAGGTTTAATTGTATTGTTTTGATACCTTTATTATCTTATTATTTTATTTTAATTTACAAATGCTAGATGAATGTGGGTCGGCTTTGAAAATATTTTTTAGGTAAATGTTAAGTTTAATTGTATTATAGTAATATCTCTATTAGTTTGTTATTTTGTGATAATTTACAGTTCGTACATGAATCTCGATCGGATTTTAGAAATTTTTGTGTGTTAAATTTAAGTTTAATTGTATTATTTTGATATCACTTTTATCGTATTATTTTGTTGCAGTTTATAGATGATAGACAAATGTTAGTAGGCTTTGAGGAATTTTTTTATATAAAGATTAGGTTTAGTTGTATTATTTTGATATCCCTATTATCGTATTATTTTGTTATTGTTTACAAGTGGTAGATGAGTGTTGGACAACTTTGAGAAAAATTTTGTGTATAAAGATTAGATTTAATTGTATTATTTTGTTGTATCTATCATTGTATTGTTTTATTGCAATTTACAGGTGATAGACGAATATCGATCGACTTTTAAAAATATTTTTGGTAAAGATTAGGTTTAATAAATAAATTATCCATCTTTACATACTCAAAAAATATTAAATTTAATTATTATATTCATCTTTATTATTTAAACAAATATCCTATTTAATGTAATATTTAAACTCATTAAGAAGAGGTACACGCGCAAGACGCATACACCTAAACTAGTATTACCATATCTCCTTACAAAACTATTGATGTGCGTAAAGTTTAATTCTTAAATATGCCAAATTCGTCTTAACATTGTCATTTTTATTTTTTTTTGGTATAATGGAATTTAGCATCATGTACTGTCAATTATTTTTCTGTCTTTTGATTTTAATTCAATTAATACGTAAAAGATTCAAGTTGCAAGAATGTATTAACTGGGAATATGAATTTTTTGTAGTTTTAAAAATTTATCTCTTTTCAAATAAGTCTAAAAGGAGATAATCCAACAAACACATCAATTTCTATATTTCAAAATAAAAAATCAAATGCTTACTATTTGATTTTGTCCTTCTATCACAACATAAGTAATTATTTTTAACTCCTAATATTTTTATTTATTTTTATTTTTTTAATCACAATTCTTAAAATGACTAAATTTATCAATGATTGTTTTAGTATTATTTATTTACTAGGAAACTCAACCGCGCTTTGCGCGGCAATAAAAAATTGAGTGAAATTACATTTTTAATAATAAAGGATTAAATTTAAACAAAAACAAATGAAAGCTCTACTCGAAAAAATAAGTAGTCCTCCATTTGAAATATATATATATATATATAAATTTACGTAAATGTAGAAGGAATATATAAATTGAATCATAACCTCTCAAAATTCCTATTTGATTTTTTCATTCAAATTTTAATCTTTTGGGGAAGAAACAAAACTTAGTTAAGAGCCTATGTCCGGTTGTTTGCAGGGGGAGAAAGAGATACTATACTTCTAGTGCTTTATTGTTTCACTATTTTTTGTGCAATATCTAAGTTTTATCAATCCGTCTCTCTTGTTGCAATAAAAGTATTAAAATTAGTGAGAAAATGAATACATGACACTAATCACCTAATTTCGTTGCTAATTCACTAATACCATCATAGTTTTTCAAGAAAAAAATATTATATAGATCATCATTAATATTAATTTAAAATTTATAAGAGGAAAACTCATGAGAACTGAATGTCATCAGAAAAAAGACGAACACATATTTTTTTATGGACTTAAAGGAGATATCACGATTCAAGAGTGTGTTATATATGAAAAAAAAAATGCTTTTCGCAAGAACTATAGATCAGTTAGCAGCTATTTATTTTATCATTTTCGTCCACTTTTAAAAAAAATTCAGTATGTATATTTTATGGAGCCAATGAAACAAATCAGGACTTCTTAAAATGAAAATTTTCTTCTCCTTTGATATATGAAAGATTGTCAAAACAATTACATTATTAAAGTAACTCTTTATAATGTATTTAAGTACATCCAAACTGTTTTAAAAAGCACTTTTCAAAAGTTTTATGTGAAATGATTTATTAAAGTAACTCTCTATTGCATTTTGGATTAGAGATAATACATCGAAACACCCTCAAACTTGTCGCCAAAAATTACTTTAGACCCTAAACTAATCGGGCAATTATTTACCTCCCTTAACAACTTTCAAGTGAATTAATTTCCACCCTATAATTATACTACCAGTCTCATAAGAGAGAGTGTGTTGCACTCATGCCCACATCAGCGCCATATCAACGCCATGTCATCGCCACATCATAATTTTTTTAAAAAATATTATTTAATAATTTAGTAAAAAAAAAAAGGAAAATAACCCCCACCCCATGCCAGTTCACCCTCCCCACCCATAGCCCATCTTCTTCATCTTCTCCGATCACCACTATCATCAACACCGTTGCCGCCATTGACGTCGTCGCTGAGGAGGATGGTCCAATCTCCATTTCACCAAATACTTCAACATCCCCAAATTCTCAAAACATCTCAATTCACAACACTTTCTTCTACCATCACCATTGTCGCTGGAGATGAGGACCACCTTTCATTTCACAAATTACTACACCACCCCTGCATTTTCACAAATACAAGTACATTTCTCTTTATATTACTCTTCATACATGGAAAATGCAGCATTTTAGTTCTACATCATCACCAAAAAAATATTTTCCCCAATGACAATCATTATTAAGCTCTTCATCACTCTTCTTCTCCTTGCACTTCTCAACAGAGGTACTTTTGATCCCAAATCCCTCATTAACATCATTATTTCTCCCCTTCCAACCCCACCCATGCCACGAAAATGCCTCCCCCTACATTTTTTTTTCATTTTCTCCATTAACACCACCAAAGAATTAACAACCATACAGACATCAATTTAAGATTTTTTCTCTATTAAAATATTATTTCAACCTTCAATTCTAACTCCTTTAGTTAGAAAGTCTTGACCACAACAATGTGTTTGGGGGGGAGGGGTTGAAGAAGATGAAGAAGTGAAGAAGTGAAGAAGATTAACTCCTTCAGTTAGAAATTCTTGACCATAACAATGTGTTTGGGGGGAAGGGGTTGAAGAAGATGAAGAAGTGAAGAAGATGAAGAAGTGATGAAGATGTTTTTTTTTTATTTATATATATAAAGAGAATTTGTAAAATTTCAAAGGTGGGTCTCACATTTTTTTCACATTTTTTAGGCCATTCACTCTATATTTTTTTTTTAATTTGCCACGTCAGCAATTTGGGTGGAAATTAATTCAATTGAAAGTTGTTAAGGGGGGTATATAATTGCCCGATTAGTTTAAGGTCTAAAGTAAGTTTTGGCGATAAATTTGAGGGGGTTTTGATGTATTATCTCTTTGGATTATAACTCCTCTGTCTCAAGCATCTTTCTTTGATCGCATATTGGATCTGCATTGATAATATGTTATTATTTGAAGTAATTAAATTTGTATAATAATTATAGGTACTAAATAAGGTAATGAACATTGAGTAGTTGCAAAAGATGAGTAATGTGCATTAAGAAATTTTAATGGCATCTATATTATTAAGTGTATTAATTTTAAATAATTGATAGTAGTTAAAGTTCTAGCTAGCTAGAGTAAGAAAAAAGAATTTTGCATCAAAAAGAATTAAAAAAAGAGACAATATGTATCAAATTAAGAACGTGACTTTTGGAGTTGTTGTAACGTATAATTTTAATATTTAAGAGGTAAAGATGAATGAAATAAATTAATTTTAACCTCAATTTCTACAAATCATTTAGAAAATTATTTTTACATTAAAAATATTCAAATGTGAACATGTAAAAATATTTGTCCATAGACGTTTTGTCATCGATTCTCTCTCTCTCTCTTCAGTTGATACAATTTTACACATTTTTGTAATCATAAAATAGATACCAAAAATGTTGAGATTAATTAAAATGAATAGTTTTTTTAAAAAAAAAAATCTCGAAACTATTTTTTTCTTTTTCAAGGTTTCATCCTTATGATGAAAGTGTTAGACATGACTCCAATCTGTATATATCTACTAAAATTATAATTAAATGGACTGTTGAAAATTCAATAATAATTAAGAGAGATAAAAAAATATATAAACATAACACGTTTAACATAATAAAGAGAGTTAAAAGAGTGACTTTTGACAATTTTTTACACATAAAATATAAATTAGGGCTAGCTTTTCTTAGCCGAAAAATGTGTCGCATCACTTTTCATAAAAGCTGGTTTTGACATTTGATCTTAATGTACAATTTTTCGATAGCCTAAACTACCACATGAAAAATAATAAGAAAGAAAAATTAGTGTTAGTCTAAAAGCTATGACTGAAGTAACACTAAGATGGAGTAGTATTTGAGTGGTTAACTTAGATAGCAAAAGTAAAAGTAAAATAAATTTCTTTTTATTTTTTTCTAAAATCTCTCACCTTTTTGCTTCCATGGTGGATTTGAACCCGCAACCTTAAAATTGAAGGTGAAAAATATTCACTATCCGAGAAAGTGAAATTCTATAATTTTTTTACACCAAATTGAGGTTCAATAATTAAATTGGTCCTTCCATGATTTTGTATATTGCTACTCATGATAAATTTTAATACAAATATAATGTAAAGCATAAAGCAAAACACCTTCAGACCTCTCGATTTCTAAGAACTCCTATGCTATTATCAAACAAATTCTAAGAAAATCTATATTGCTGGAGGCTTAGGGAAAGGGGATGACATATTTATATAGAGCATAAAATATTCTAAAGATTTTGGCTTGATTTGACCTTCCTTTAGTGTTGTTGATCATCTTTAATTTTAGGACTTGTTCCCATAAGAGTAGGCTAAGCCCGTGTAGTTAAAAGTTGCAATCATATAGTAGCGTATTTCATAGCATTCTGACAAAATTACAATGAGTAAACAGGTAGTTTCTGTCTTCATCCCGTGTTTTGCATAAGACACATCCTTTCTATACTTGCACTCCCCACTTGCTCAATCTATCTGTTGTCATTAATTTATTTTGTCGTTGGAGCCACATGATATATTGCTTTAGGCCTGACAGGATACTACACATCAACATTTTTCATGGCATAAAGCTAACAATATTAGTACTCAATAATAAAAATGACAACTTCTTACCAGTTGTTCCTATGCTATACATTAAAGTATGTATAGTTGTTAATACATGAAAGAAAGAAATGACCATACCATTACAAATATATGAAAAGACACAAAAAAAAAAATTGTTAAGATTAGCAAATGATTGTAAATCTAAAATATCAAGTACAACTCAAATAATTTTAAACCAATTTAAGCTCAAGAAACTGAAAAAGAAAGATGCCTAATGCCCAAAAACATACATACTAAAAACTTACAACCTCAATTTTCTTCTTTTGCGTCCAATCATGGCTACAAAATTTAATATTGTCCTCCGAATAAATCACTGTACTTGTTAATACATGAAAATAAAAAAATGATCATACCATCACAAATATATGAAAAGACACAAAATAAATTATTAAGATTAGCAAATGATTATAAATCTAAAATATCAAGTACAACTCAAATAATTTCAAATCAATTTAAGCTCAAAAATAGAAAAAGAAAGATGTCTAATGCCCAAAAACACATATACTAAAAACTTACAACCTCCATTTTCTTCTTTTGCGTCTAACCATGGCTACAAAATTCAATATTGTCCTCCAAATAAATCACTGTACATATATAGAGGTTGTTCAAGTCATAACAATTAGATAAAGAAAGTTGAAAAGACATGTTACTTAAAGAGAATATTTAATAGAGAATGCAAATGGAAGAAGGTTTTTTATAACTCATGAAATGTAATTAGATATAATGAATACAATAGATCTTTTATTTATTAAACAAATTGATAAAAGAAAAGAATGAAGGAAAAAATGTCAAGAAAAAAAGAGATAAATGCCAATGGAGATCATAGAGGGGTGCCACATCACCTCCTTTATGTTTCTCCTTTATATATATACTAGAAGTGCAAGGGCCGTGTCAGCACGGGCCCAACAGTAGAACATGTGAATTGCAATTTTTAAGTTTTACGATTTATCTTGGAGTAGAAAGTTTAAGAAGTAGAATATTTTCATTAGTATGATTGAGTTGAGGGGATCACAATTGAAACCTTTTTTTAACCTTCTTGTTGAATTTTGCAATAAAAATATAAAGAAAGAAGAGGCGTAAATTTAATGAAATGACTTAAATCAAATATCCAACATATTATTGATTTTCAATATTGCGAAGATTAAAAATTATGTAAACTTACCCGATAAAGAGAATACACACCTTAGATTCGCTATTGTTTTGTTAAATTATTATTTTTAACATAGAAAAAGAGTGTTGTTTTTTACTAAAGAAGGAAGAGTTGAGATTTTCTTTTCTTTATTTTATTTTTAAAGCAGAAAAATGTTAATTAATATTGAGGAGCTGTAAAAAGTTGAGAAAGGTGGCTACACATATTTGATAGAAAATTTGCTAATGTTAAGAAAGTGTGAAGTGTTTGGTTGCAAATTTGTGATAGATACACGTTTTTTGTACCTAAATTTACTTTATTTATATTTAAATTAGTTTTTAAAAATCTTTTGCAAATAATTTTTATACTTTTTTTCTTTAATTTCTTTAAAATATAGTAATAAAATTTACTTATGCTTTATTCTTCTCACACTTTATTACATACATTTTATCCTCTTTAAATCTCATTATGTCATTTTACCCTCTTTAAACATCATTATACATTAAAATCACGATTGAAGCAGCTGAAGTAGAAATCAGTCAATTTTTAATTTTTTTTGTTAATTATTGTTATTTACAATACTTTTTATTTTAAATATCTATGAACTTAGCTCGGACTAAATCCGCATCCGCCTCTGTAGCTCTTCTATAAGAGCGGACCTTTTTCTTTTCAAATAATATATGTTGCTTTATATTTTCTTCTGTTCCTTCCCAATTTATGTGGCACTAATATAATTTTGATAGTCAATCAAATATTTTTATGTTGACATATCAGTTTGTTATTCTTATTTTTCTAATACATAAATGACTTATAATAAGGAGTGATATAGTAAAATCATTGTTCGAAAGACAAAAATTTAATTTAAAACATTAAGAGTTAATTTCGCATTTTATGTCTATTTTATTTTCATTAAATATTATTTATTTTCTTAATACCTAGATGACTCATAATAATTAATTAAGAGCGATTAATTATGTTATTACTATAAAAATTAATATAATTTTATCATATTCAATAGTAATCATCGATAATTCACCGGAATAGTATATTAATTAAATACGAGATGTTATATTTGCATATGTAAAATATAATATTATTACACATTATTGGATAGTGCATTATATTTATCTTTCACAATAATAAAATTTTACTATATATTTTTCTTTATTTCTTTTTAACTTGATACATATTGACCCAACACAAATTCTAAGAAAATATTCATTAGAAATTTATTTTATTAAATTAAATTTATTAATTTTGTACTTTCAAAATTTAAAATTAAGTTTAAATATTAGTTTTTATATATAAGAAAAAAATAATTTTAAAATTTAAATTTACTAAATAAATAAATAAATAAATAAATAAAAAGATTAATTTTCTATATAAAAGTCAATTAAAATAATAAAATTGATTTACTTTAAATATTTAGTTGCAATTAATTAAGATAATTTTTTATTTTGTCATGATTTATGCTGCATCGATAAAATTTTGAGAGTTGAATAGAACTTTTATCTATTTTTAAAAGAGTATTTTAACTTGTTAATTATTGTGATTTATAATAATATTTACGTAATTATCAAATAATATATTTACTCCTTGTGTCCCAATTTATGTGATTTCGATACAATTTTGAGAGTTAACTAAAATTTTATATATCTTTTAAATATTTTAAGTTGTTAATTATTATGATTTGCAGTACTTTTTCTTTTATCTCAATTTATGTGGTATTGCTAAAATAATGAGAATCAATAAAATTTTTATATGTCTTTTAAATATTTTAAGTTATTAATTATTGTGATTTGTGGTAACAAATTAGTCTTAAATATGATAACCAATTAAATAAATGATTTTTTTTTACTTCCAATATGTAGTTATAGTTAATTAATATAAATTAATAGAATATATTAAATATTTAAACCATTATGATGAAACAATAAAATTATTATATATCGGGGTATGGTATGTAATTAAGTGAAAAATAGATGGATTTTTTGGTAATTGTATCCAAGGTGGTCGAAACCACCTCTTCTATATAATAGAAATATATATAGATTGTATTTTATTTTAAAATTAATGCAAAATGCAATGTCCTCATTTATTATTAATCCCTCTCCCCACCCCTCCCTATTTTGTACATAACCCACGAGTTTATAGCTTAATTTTTTTTTCATATTATTTATTAGCTAGCTTGCCGTCTTACTTGATTTTGAAATATATTTTTGTGAAAATAATTTTTCAACTTTGAATTGAAACCTTAAAATGTATTAAATATGAATAACAAGATTAAAATATTTACTTGTAAATTGTTTTAAAATTTTCTTTACATTTTTCAAGTAAAAATGTAAATCGAGATTAGAAGAATTTGCAGTTCCTTATTCTTTTCATTTTCATAATAGATATAAAAAACAAATCAAACTGAAAAATGACATAAATGAAGTGAATAAAAAATATTACTCTACGTACATATCAAACATTGTTCTATTACCATTACCTTTTTTTCTCTAATTAAAATTTTACATAAAATATCAATTGCATTATGTTGTCATATAACAAAGCACAATGCTTATACAATCGAAGCTCATGAACTTTTTGCTTTTTCTCCTGTTCTATTATCTCTCATGCATAGAGGCAAAGATAAAATTCTTCCTCGTTGTATAACTCTCTTTTTGACTGATATATACAATTTGGGTTCTGCCTAACTCCACACCACGATGGTGGTTATTTATAAAGAAAATGTATGAAGGTTCTTTAACGTCTGTCTTATCACTTTTAAGCAAGTAATCAACTATCAATATTATTCTTCTACTGGTAAAGCAGATTATCTCGTAGAATTTTAAATACAAATTGAGCATAAAAATATCAGCAATCACACAAATTGCAAACTTGATCATAATAATTCATAAATAACTGCAATCAAATAAAAAAATATAATCAATTTAAATGGATAAATAAATTAAATTAATCAAGCACAATTTAAAATCTAAAATTATCTATACTAAGAATTACATTACATTCTTTTTTTAGGGAAAAAAAGATATGTACAATTATGATATATTTTATCATCTCAAATTTTTATTGAATTTATCTACCTGAAATTTTATGCTGAAAATTAAAAATCTATATATTTTTCTTACTTTTGCATTTCTTTAAATAAAGTGACCATTAAACTGACAATAAGCTATTTATTTTTAGTAACATATATTGTTGCTGATATTTAGTTATTGTAACTCGTATACCTACTGGAAATATCCAATAAATGTTTTACCTATGAATTATCAAATATACAGCGTTAAAATATAAAGGTCGTTCAATTACTAAATGCAATACCATTAACTATACAACGTTATAATAATGGTAGTTTTATTATCAAATGTTGGGACATTCTTTTCTAGTTTCTATTAAAAAAAAAATATTTCAAATTTAATGTTCTACTTTCAACCGATATAATTAGAGTTTCAATCTCCTCATTTGATATGTGCTTAAGAAACTCCCATAGTTTTATTGCAATTAAACTTACAACCAAAAATAGATGAATCCTCCATCGGTGAGTGTGAGTGTAAGTGCACTTAGTTAATTTCTAATAGGAGATTTCAAAAAATCTACACTCAAATGGACATTTTTTATGACGGCATACCAAAGTAATTGGCAGGTGCTCGAGGCTTATAAGATTACTGGATGTCAGGGCCGTGCCAGCACGAGCCTAATATATATTATTTTTTAGTCTTAATTTATGTAACATAAACAAAATGTAGATAATTAATTATATTTTTAGTATGCTTTGAATATTCTAAATTGTTAACTATCATAATTTATAATACATTTTATGTAATTTTAAAATAATACATGTTATTCTCCTTATTCAAACTTTTATAGCATTGATAGCTAATTATACTTTAAAAATAATTGAACTTTTTTAATTATTGAGATTCATAATATTTTTTTTATTTCAAATTGAGTAGCACTGATATAATTTTTGTAGTCAACCAAATATTTTATATCCTTACAATTTTTTAAATTATTCATTATTATGATCTGTTGTACCATTTTAAGTGTTTTTTTAAAATATATAAAAAAATATATATATTTTTTGATACTTTAAAATGTCAACTATTGTAATTTGTAATGCTTTTTATATGAATTTTAAAAAATACATGTTACACTCCTTGTCCTAACTTTTGTGGCGTTGATATTCAATTATATTTTTAACTATTCTAATTTAAGTGGCACTGATACAATTTTGAGAGTCAATCAAATATTTTATATCTCTTAAATTTATTAATTATTATGATCTATAATATTTTTACATATTTTAAAAAATATATAGTAATTTTTTTTAGATATTTTAATTTGTTAAATATTTTAATTTATAATAAATTTTATGTAAATTTCAAATAATATATGTTACTCTCCTTGTTCAAAATTTTGTTGCATTGATAGTCAATTATATTTTATAAATAATTTAAATTTTTAATTATTGTGATCTATAATATTTTTTTCTATTCCAATTTAAGTGGCAATGATATAATTTTGAAAGTCATCCAAATATTTATATGTTTTAAATTTTTAATTTATTAATTATTGTGATTTACAGGAATTTTTTCATTTTTTTTTTTTTGAAATCTATAACAGATTAAAAAAATTAAAATAAACAAATTAAAATAGATTAAAAAAAATGAAGGCAAAGGAAAGGACCAATGAAGTTGTGTCAAGAAGGTAGATCGACCTCTAAACTTATTTAGTTGTTTATTGTGATGTATAGTATTTTTTACATTTTTTTGAGAAATATTTGGCAGATAATATTTTTTTAGATATTTTAAAATGTTAACTATTGTAATCTGTAATACTTTTTATTATACTCTCTCCGTCCAAAATTTTCTGGCATTTCTAGTAAATTATATTTTTTAAATAATTTTCTTTTATTATTGTATATAATATTTTTTCTTCTAGTTCAATTTAAGTGGCACAATGCTTAGATAAACAATAAGTAATAAGGGGTGATATAATAAAATCATGATTGAAGCAACAAAGTAAACATGTATTGAATGAATTATAATAACTAATTAAAAGTGATATAACAAAATTAATTTAGAAAAATGCTTTTAAAAAAAATTAAGTGGATCTCATATAAGACGTCAAGTTAATTAATATTAAATATTATTAATTTTTTAAAACTTGGACGACTTTATAATAATTTTTTAATATTAATTTTTAATACTTAGATGATTTATAATAATTAATTAGGGGTGATATAGTAAAATTACGTCGAACCAACTGAAGCAGATATGTCAAAAATGTTTGTTTTATTTTTTATTAAATATTATTAATTTTTAATATGTAAATGACTTATAATAATTAATTGGAGGTGATACATTAAAATTATGATTGAAGCAGCTAGAAAAAAATTCTGAAATAATAATAAATGGAACTTTGAAGAACTTAGTAGTCATTTTGAAAACTATCCTTTTATTAAATATTATTTATATTATAATATTTAAATAAAATAATTTATAATAATTAATTAGAGGTGGTATAGTAAAATTACGCTTGAAGCAGCCAGGACGACCCTAAGCTGCTCAATATTGCCGCTTCTATTATAGAGTAATGCCGATACTTTCATATGTAGGAGATGGTTTGAGACCCTTTTCTTTCATTATCTTCATTACTCTAAGGGGACTTTTCTTATTTAGAATTCACAATCACTATGACAGAAAAAAAAAAATAACTATTACATTTTAGGGTCATTAATTGTATAACAACATATTTAAACTATATATTATATCTCCTTATGAAGATTTTTGTTTTTCTTTTAACAAAAGATTACACTCATATTTTGTTACTTCTCTTAGAATCGCTTTAGAATTTTTTTTTTTTTTAAAAAAGACTATTTTTGTGAAGATAGTATAAATAAATTATTTTTACTTTTACTAGTAAATTTGATCGCGTTTCGTGCAGTATTAAAAGAATAAATTAGATTCATGATATTTTAAAGATTTTTTTCAATCTTCAAATTCAAATAAATTAGATTCTAAATTCTAATTCATTTAACACTTAATTTCACGTTTAATAAAAGACAATAATTTATCACTCCTAATAAACTTGAAAATTCACTTGCCAAATAATTTTGATGATTCCTTCAAAATAAAATAACTCAAATTCATCAAATTCACGTACCAATCAAGTGAAAGATAATTCGGACACCACAATTATCACAAAAAAAAAAAAAAACCACAAAATCACAATTCAAATACTTTACTATTTCAGATTTTAATCATTCAATTAGGAGAAACCTTAAACGAAAATCAGTAACATAACATATCCAATTAAAATTAATAGAATAGAAAATAATGGGAAAAAATAGTAATAATTAATATTGTAATTTTCAGCATTTCTAATTAAAAAAAAAAAACTTAGATGCATATCTAAAACACAAAGGTCAATAACATAACATATCTAACTAAAATTAATGAAATAGAAAATAAAAATAAAAAAGAGCAAGAACAATTAATATGGTAAAAAATGAATGAAGAAAGAAATTATGTAGTAACAGTGAAAAAAAATTGAGATGCATAAAACATAAAATTTACCTAAAAAACTGAAACTTGGAAGAGAACATAGGATAAATGGGAGTCTTCACGAAATTAAATATAAATTTATATAGGCAAAGTAATAGAATACCATAAGTCATGATAACGTACAAATTAAAGTTTGGGGGTTATGGATATAAAAATTATGGGAGTTATCGATATTATTAAAGGTAAAATTAAAGGTGCAAATCATGTGTCATTCCTCATTATAAATATACTTAAGTAATAATAAAAAATACTTAAAATATTGAAAGATATTGTCATTTTATAATTAAAAAAATAAAAATAAATAAATAAATTTATTAAGAATATATATTACAGAGATGTGAGTTATGAATAATTACTTCTTTCAATTGATATATGAAGATTTTTTGTTATAAATGTTCTTCATTAATAAAATATTTAATTGTAACAAATTAATTAATCTACTTAATTTTATAGTAAAATAGTTGATTTAAATAAGAAAAAAAGGCCAAAAAACAAGGAAAAAGATAAATGGCATCTCAAAAAATACTTACAATATTAAAAGATATTGTCATTTCATAATTAGAAAAATCACACACACACATATATAAAGGAGAAACAACAACATGCTGAATCATGTGTAACTGCTCATTATAAATATACTTATATAATAATAAAAAATACTTAAAATAGTGAAAGATATTGTCATTTTATAATGTCATTTTATAATTAAAAAAATGAAAACAAATAAATAAATAAATAAATTTATTCAGAATATAAATTAAAGAGGTGTGAGTTATGAATAATTACTTCTTTCAATTGATATGTGAAGAATTTTAGTTATAAATGTTTCTTCATCAATAAAATAATTAATTTTAATAAATTAAGTAATCTACTTAATTTTATAATAAAATAGTTGATTTAAATAAGAAAAAAAAAACAAAAAGCAAGAAAAAATATAAATAGCATCTCAAAAAATACTTACAATATTAAAAGATATTGTCATTTTATAATTAGAAAAAGAGTATAATTTAAAGAGGCGTGAGTTATGCATAATTACTCTTCTTAATTGATATGTGAAGAGTTTTTGTTATAAATTTTCTTTCATTAATAAAATATTTAATTGTAATAAAATAAGTAATTTACTTAATTCTACAATAATTATTTTATTAAGAAAAAAAGGCCAAAAAAATAATAAAAAGGATAAATAGGATTTCTTGTCAATGAGGCATGCCACATCAACATGTTATTGTTTCTCCTTTATATATATATATATATATATATGTGTGTGTGTGTGTGTGTGTGTGTGTGTGTGTGTGTGTGTGTGTGTGTGTAATAAATTAAGTAATTTATTTAATTCTACAATAATTATTTTATTAAGAAAAAAAGGCCAAAAAAAT
>NC_061118.1:136640918-136656075 GCF_002878395.1 Capsicum annuum
TATATATATATATATATATATATATATATATATATATATGATTTTATCAATGAAGTTTACTGCTTCTATGCTTATTTTTATAAGAAAAATCATAGAAAACCTTTGCAAATTTGTAATAATAAAGAGATTTTAAGATTTTTGAATTTAGATTCAAATATTTAAGATTTTTGAAATATTTAAAAGTCTTCTTATCAGATGAATCTGCGTCCCATTTTTAAAAGAGTTTGAATTTGAAGAAGGAAGTTATTGGACATAATAGCATTGTAGTAGTCACCTATTTGAATTGGTTAGTTATTTATGATTTTAATTATTTTAAATATTAATTTTAAGAAAGTTGGACAGTTTTCGCTTTGTTGAGTTGAGAAAATTGAAGGAAAGGTGTCATTTAAGTGTTGAGTGAAGGATTGGTGACATTGACCAACTTAAAGAGTCAAACATAACTAGGAAACTTGATTAAGTTAATTGTGGACTTGATTAATATTTTTAAAACTTTCTAATCTTTTCAAAAATACAAATCAACCCACACCTATTTCCTCTCCAAATCAGCTGTCTCTCCTCTCTCTCTCTCTCTCTCTCTCTCTCTCTCTCTCTCTCTCTCTCTCGAGTTTCTCCCAACCAAAAGTTCTGCAAATTTCTCCTTTCAATCCCCGACGACTTTACCTCTGGCGATAAATAGTTGGGCTTCGAGTTTCTTTTCGACTTTCAACCGTCAATCGACGTGACAGCCTTACTATCCGGTCACAACAACTTTGAATTCTTCATTGTCCCTTTTCTTCTTTCACAGGTAAAAAATTATGGCCTTTTTAGTTTTGAAGAAAACGAGGAACTTGAGTCAACTTCTCTTCTAGTATTGGTTAACAATTTTAATATTTGTTGTTTTAATTTAAAATATGGTATGAATAAAATCCTAATTTTTGGTACTTCTTCTCTTCTCTTTTCGAAGTGAATTATTATTTTTTGTTGTATTTTTTTGAAGTTTGATTTTTGTTGTTTGTGTTTATACAAACAAAATAATGATGTTGGTGTTTTTTGTGTTGCGCTCATTGTTGGGTTATTTGTTCTTGTTCTTTGTAAAAATGGTAATATTGTTGTTGTTCTATTGAACAAAATCATGCTATTATTTTTTTCCGCAATATATTAACTATCTGATGTAACAAATTTAGCATATGATGCAACGGATTAACCATCTGATGCAATAGAGGAACCATCCGATTAAAAATCTGATGCAACAGATTAACCATCTGATGCAATAGATTAACCATATGTTGCAAAAGATTAACTATCTGATGCAATAGATTTACCATCGGATGCAACAGAGGAACCATCAAATTAAAAATTTGAAGTAACAAATTAATTATCTGATGCAACGGAGGAACCATCAAATTAAAAATCTAATGCAATAGATTAATCATCTGATTCAAACGATGAACCTTCTGTTGGATAAAATCCTATTAACTATTCCAACAAGACATTACTAAGACTGGATTTTTCCAACTAATTATTCATCTGTCGCGATAGACGACCCTTCTATTGGAAGAAATCTAAACAATATTGATCATTGATAACTGTTCCAAGAGATCTCTCATATGTTGCAACAGATGTGTGATTTGTTGCACAGACCATTCATTTGTCTCAATAGATGAGTGATATATTTTGTATTGTTGTAATAGATTACTCATTCGTTGCAATAGGTTAGTTAACTATTCCAACAGATCACTCACAGACTATTCATTTATCTCAACAGACGAGTGATATATTTTGTATTATTACAACAGATTACTCATCTATTGCAACTGGTTAGTTATTTGGTGCAACAGATAACCTACCTGGTGCCATTAATGTGTGATCTATTGGAACTGTTATTTTACTATTTTTCATGTTAGATTTACTGTTATCTTTTTTTAATGATGCATTAATAAACTATCATTTATTTTATGTTCTTGTTAATTTTAGATAATATGGCTACCAAAAGAATAAAAATCAGATCAAGTCCAAGTAAAAAGAACAAGTGAAGCAGCTAGGCTACATCCACCACTCTATAAGCTTGCTTTACAAGTGTTATCTCAATTAGAAGCAGGATATGATGAACACGGGGAGGAAAAATATTTCAAAAGAGATGATTCAGATTCTAATAGCCTTTTCACTGAAGAGTTGGCCAAAACCTTCAGCATTGATCGTTATCCTATGAGAATGCAGTGTGATGGTGCCACAGATTTAACGAGTGATTTTGTTGTTAAGTCAGCCATTGAAAGATATTTTGATGCCTTCAGAAAAATAATTCGAGAACAAAAATTGGATGCTTATTTCAGGGACAGCTGCTTTGGACAATATCTTGATTTGTCGGAGGACAACAATGCTCGTTTCCAAATAAAAATGTTAAATGATCTTCTTAAGTGTAGGTTTTGTATGAAAATAAAGATAAGATAGATGAGGTATAGATAAATTACTGTGGCATGCCTATTTATTTTGGTTGGAAGGAGTTTGTCATAGTTACTAGACTAAAATGCTATCCTCCTTCTCCTTCTCAAGTAATACCTATTCTAACCCCAAAAAAAAACACCCTGCACACCTAAAAAAGGCAAAGGCAAGTCGAGTGATCGTAATGACCTGGTGTCCATTATTGGTCCAAGCTTCAAAAATAAAAATTTGATAGAAGCGTTGAAATGTAAAAGAATTTTAAAAATGCACAAATAATCATTGTGCTTGATTTGGTTTGTACATAATATTCTTTGGGCGAGAGATGTTTGGTTTAGTAAAGTTCTCCGAGGATCTTGAGGCATTTAACAACTATCCTTAGGGTTATGAAAGCTTCAAAATCACTGTCAAATATTTGTTGACTCCGTTAACGCCAAAGACAGTCAGCTTATATGGCTTTTCATAGGCTTTCATGGTAAATATTTTTTTTATTATGATATGATTCATTTTTTTTATTCAATAATGATTTTGATTTATTGCCATTATTTTACAGGCTTGGGCGTTTGAAGTCATTCCTTATTTGAGACAACAAGTGAACTACCAAGAAGAAGTTTTCTGTCCAAGAATCTTGAGATGGTTGTCATCCAAAACTGATAAAAATGCAAAATTCCTTGATCTCTTCAACCTCCGAAGGATGCAGTAAATATAATTATAATAAAGTTTTCATTTTAATTAATGATTTTTTTGAATGATCTAATCATCATTCTAATATATGTAATGATTTATGTTAGATTGTGCATCCGTCACTTGTTTCGATTAATCGAGAATTGAAGATGCCATTTTTTCTTACATTACGATTTGTGCAAACTTTATCGGACCCTAAGATCATTGATAAAATAAAAATAAAATTGTTTGGAGCAACAACCATCACAAGAAAAATAATTTTGGAGGGTGGGCTTGTTGTTGTTGATGGTCTTAGTGGTGATAGAGTTGTTGGTGGTGGTAGTGGTGCTGCTGTTGGTGCTAATGATGCTCCTCTTATAGTTTTAAAATAAACTATTACGAGTATGATCATATTGGTTATACAAATTTTCTCTCTCTTAGCAAATATTCTGCATGCAAATGTCAAGACTGCAAGGCGAAACATGATGTAGTGATTAATACTATTAATACATTAATTTCTTCTGTAAAGGAATTAACATCTAAGAAGAGTGTCATTCCATCAAAGAGGATTTTATATCCATCCACTCCATTAGAGATTAAGGTTAAGAGGAGAAGGAAAGTAATTTCCAGGGCATTATCAAGCATTCAAAAAAGCAAAATTACAAATCCTCTGTCCGTGTGTTGCACTATTGAGCAATGTACAATGGCTAAAGGAGAGCAGCATGAGTTGAAGAAGGTGAATATATATTGTCTGTTCCAACTAACAAACAGACACATATCCGTTTCAACAGATGAACATCTATTGAAAATTATAAAACAGATATATATATCGGTTGCAATAGTTGACTAACCTATTGCATCAGATACAGTATCTGTGGCAACATATATCTCATCTGTTTTAGAAAATCAAACAACTTTATGTATCACTTTTATTTGTACCAACAAATAACTTATCTGCTGCAACAGATGGGTCATCTATTGGGATAAATTAAATCAAGACTTCTTACCATTTCAGTTTTTCCAAACAGATGAGTCATATGTTACAACAGATGGCTCATCCATTGGAAATTATCATACATGTCTTTCTCATATTATAATTTGTCCCAATAGTTGATCCATTTGTTGCAACAGAAATATAATCTATTTGGGATAATTTAAAATAGGAGGAAGACTTGTTTGATTTGCTAAAACAGATGAGTTATTCTTTTTCATTTTTATGTATCTCTATAATTAGCATTGACCAATTCTGGCTTTCAGGTGTATGTTACTGTAGAAGCTACTGCTGAACAACATTGACAATATGCTACTCTTTTTATGGAAATACGGAGAATAGAAAGCACAGAAATCGTACACAAGTGACATTAAAGATCCACGACGACCAAAGCCAAATTCCATAGCACCGAATAAAGAACAACTTGTCCATATTGAGTAGATCTTTATAGCTTGAGTCTGTCAAAGTAATACCCTCAACCCTCCTTAGGAACTTTTGGCATCAAAACTTAAATTGTAGATGTATTTGTTGAGATTTGTACCCATAATAATTTTTTTTATATTTTATTTATTTGTTGATTTATTTCATGTAATTTTTGAAGGCTTCGATTTATTTTATTTTATCTTTAATTTTAAACTTATTAATTAAAATGGAATACTAGATTCAAATATTGCAACAAATAAGGTATCTGTTGTAACAGATGATATATTTTTTGGAAAATATCAAATAGATTTAGACATATGTTGCAACATGTAGGTAATATATTGGAAATTATCAAACAGGTCTTCCCACTATTGCAACAGATAGACTTAAATAGAAACATCGACATAATGCAACAGATAACCAACCTATTGAAACAGATAAACTATCTGTCAGAACAGGTGGAATATCTGTTACAACAGATGGACAATCTATTGCATTATAAAAAATTTAAATTTCATTAGACATAAAATATTGCCACTACGTATAAAGTGAAGTGACTTGAAATAGAAAAAAGGCAGAACCCATCGACAGACATCTAAAGTTGCAGCGATCTTTCACTTTGGCACCTCAAGTAGACAGTGTTCATTTTAAACACCTAAAATAAAATAAGCATCAAATGTGTCAGTTTTGCATTTTTTGCCCTGTTGGCAACTCGCGTGTTATTCACGCAGCCAAGGCTCGTTGAAACCTCATTTTTGCTAACTTGGCATCTGATTTGGCCGCCAACGGTTATTTTCCCTCATTGTCTTATATATTCATCTTCTTCCTAAAATTTAACCCTAAATTCCCAAATCTTCTTCTTCATTATCTTTTTTTCTCTATCTAAATTCTTCAAATTATTTGTATTTAGTTTTTCTGCATATTTTTTTTATTTTTTCCATCTGAGCTTGACAATGTCAAGCTTATCTTCCACTATTTTTTGTGATAAAGATTTTCGATATTGCAAGTGTGGTCATGAAGCTCTATTGAAGACTTCTTGGACTCAACAAAATTTAGGTCGTAGATTTTTTAATTGTACGATTTCAAAGGTAATATTTTTTTAATTAATTAGTTGATTAATTATTGACTTATAATTATTTTGTAATTGTGGTCTTGTTTTCATAGAAGTTGGGTGGATGTGATTACTTTGATTGGTATGAAAAACGACATCCTTCACAAGTAAATCATGTAATCTGGAGTTTGATGAAGAAAGTCAAGGCTTTTGAAGAAAAATAAAATCGAGCAAGAAGATACTACATTGTTAGCGTTATTACTGCTAGTTTGGTGTTGTTGGGCACATGGATATTGAAGCCTAATTGCTGAAATTTTCATGGTGGTGTATTTGTATTTGCTACTGGTTTGGTGTTGTTGGGCACATGGATATTCAAGTCTAATTGCTTAAATTTTCATGGTGGTGTATTTGTATTTGCTACTGGTTTGATGTTGTTGAGTACATAGATATTCAAGCGTAATTGTTGAAAAATATCAAATAGATTTAGACATATATTGCAACATGTAGGTCATCTATTGAAAATTATCAAACAGGTCTTCCTACTGTTGCAATAGATAAGACTTAGATAGAAACATCAGCATAATGCAACAGATAACCAACCTATTGCAACAGATAAACTATCTATCAGAACAGATAGAATATATTTTACAACAGATGGACAATCTGTTGCATTATAAAAAATTGCCATTTCATCAGAAAAAAATTGCCATTTCATATATGTAAAGTATATAAAGTGAAGTGACTTGAAATAAAAAAATTGTTATTTCATAGGCTCTTCTTTATACACAGGCTCCAAGCATCCAGTTAGTACCCCATAAGTCCAAACCTCTTGCATGTTTGCGACAACGTTGTCGCATAGAAAGGTCGTTGGCTCAGCCATTTCTATGATGGTCAGCAAACATTCAATGTGTGCAAGAGTGTGCGACCCGCATGCGGCAGCAGTTTCATCTTTTGGAAGGTCCATGTCCTTGTTTCGACCTTCAAAATCTCATGGTTGCTTCATCAACACTTTCGTTGGCAATTAATCCATGAGTTTACTCTGCCTCAACAAGTAGGGAACAACTCCAACAGTGGCTGCATGTGGGTAAAAAAATTAGCCTCGTACAAAGCAAATAAGGTGCAGTCATAAACCTTGATCTTTCCCTCCTCGAGTAGTATCTCATTAGCCCAATAATGTATGTCGTCCATGTTCATGACTCTAAGAATTCTCTTTGCCTCGGTCTAGCTCTTGCTGTGTGGATTTGGCCTCTCTCATCTAACATATTTTATCATTTCTTCATCCCATTGGAACCCAGAAAGTAATGAATCAAATCCCGCGCCACCCAGAGTTGATGCTAGCTTACTAAGATCATCATACTTATCCTTGAGATTCTTGGAAAAGATGAGGTCCATTATCCTATCGGAAGTATCACAAGCTTTTCGGTACGCTAATTGTCTACCCCTTATAAGGCAGAGAATTTCTTCAACATACTGTGATATAAGAAGTCAATTTTTAAAAAGTTTAGTAATTGTAAAGAAGGAAAACATAGTGGAAAGATATAATGGATGGTCCATCTGTTGTAGAGGGTTCTTTGAATCTGCTCACAGACTACCCATCTAATGCAACTTATGTAAGAGATGGGTAATATGTTGCAACAGAACCTCCACAAGTTATACCAGAATACACATATGTTTGAAAGCGCCCAAGCGCACATGCAAGTGTACGTGGTCTTATCAAGTAGTAAACTGGCTTCAAGAAAGCCCAAGTATCGATCTCTCAAGGACTTGCGTTTGCCGCCTATCTAATTCTAGTCTAACAAATTGAGAAAAGTTAACAAATAGAGTTTTAGAAAACTAAAAAGAAACTAAACTAATAGTGAAAAATAATGACTTAGGACAATCAATGGATAGAAACCCAGGGTTAAGGCTTACGAACAATCATACTACATTATTAAACTTCATTCATTAAATTACTTATCGTGGTTGTTGACTCGTAGGGTTAATTGCATGATCATGGTTTCCCAACCTCTAATCCTTTACCTAAGTTGAACCTTACAACTAGAGGGGATGTAATAGTCCACTTAAGTTCTTTAAAGCTATCATCCTACGTGTGAATCAAGTAAGGCATCTAAGTACACATCTGTCCTAGATACTAATTCAAATTCCTTATTTTATAAAGAAACAAGAACCATACTTTGTTTATTCCCACATTCTCTCTCCCTATTCCCTCTTTCGAGATTACAAGATTGGCAATTGATGTATTCTAAGGGTAGCTAATCCTTAAAATAGTTAAAACAAGAATAAACAAAAAATCAATAATGATAAGCAAATTAACAAACTTAATTCAAAATAAAAGTAATCATGATCATGGCCTTAACCCCGGATAGGAGTTTTAGCCTTTAATGGAGATATTCATCATCCAATCCCTTGGATTGATGATACAAACGATGAAAGAAACTAAAATAAAAGAATGATAAAACCCTAAAAAGAAGTTGTGTAGCCTCCAAGATCTTCCAAGGATGTCCAAAAGTTAGTAAAAACCGTGAATAATGTCCTATTTATAGTGGAAGAAATAGCCTGTCCCTTGTTGAACAAGGAAGCAGTTTTTGGTCATCTGTTAACCTAGTGACGCGCCATGTCGATTATAGCATTGAACACATCTATGAGACGCATCGACTTCACATTGTTTCACTGTTTTGGGTGCCTTCTGAATCTATTGATGTGTTGGACTTGCCAATACTAATTTTCACAAGCCCACACTCTCCCAATACTTTTTAGGTGTCTAAATTAGCATCAAGCTGTGTTTTGTGCTTCCGTGATCCATTCCAAGCCCTTTTGTGTTGTTTCCACTTGATTTGAAGCTTTTATATCCTTCATATATCATTATTATACATTCATGAGGCATCCTATAATATTAAACACAATAATTTATAGCTCAAAACAACATAACATCCTCAACGATGAACTAGAAACACGAGCTAAGGATAGGCTAAATTTACATTGAGCTTTAACTTATTGTTTTGACTCTTTTCTCGATCCAATTAACCCTTGAACATTATAAATAAGCTGTTTCACATATAAATACATAATAAAAACCTTATTAACTCATTAAAACATATTATAACCCAACACAATAGACTAGAAAAACACCTAGCTCAAGCTAGTTATACTAGTTTTCTCGGCTGAATTCTAAATGCTCAAATTGAATCTAAACTCATGTGCAACCACCATTAAACATTTTAAACACATACTTGGACACATAAATGTTCATTTATATCATTATCACCCCATTAATCACATGAATCATCCTCAAAATAAGGCTAAATAGGCTAAAATAGTAGCGCTAGAATGCATAAATACACCCAACATCAATGTTGCGTAGCTTCTTATTTATGGAGTAGATTAAAAGGATAGGTTAGAGAAAGTAAACTTACCCTGTCCACGTACTGTGTTAGCGTATATGTCATACTTCTAAAATGTTGGGTGGAAAAGGTATGGATGGAGTAATCTTGTACACCTTGCTTGGCATTCTTGGCCAGTCGCATATCCCTCTTCTCTTTGTCGCCAAGTTCCGCGTATATGTCTACCTTCTTTAATGGGCCCTGAACTTCAACAACTTTGGGAAGAGTTGTAATTTTTTTAGATTTTTGATTGGAGAGTACTTGGCTAATTGCTTTTTTCTTCCTTCCAACTGTCACTGTAGGAGTGTATGGTTTCCTCACCTTCTTGGATGGTATGAAACCCCTCTTGGATTTCAATTACTCAACAACTTTAGCAATAGCCTCTACTTTTTCAAAGAGTTTATCCTGGATGTCCTTGCACTCTTCACATTTGCAACGAGAATATAAGAGTGAAGAGGGGTGAGAGAGACCAGTGTAAGGGTGAGAGGAACCTGTGTAAGGGTGAGAGGTACCTGTGAAAGTTTCATACATATTTATTTTTTCTTGAGCATCAACATGCTCAACATGCCGACTGGCAGCAACATCAACATGCCTGCCACCAACATCAATAACTCCACCAGCAACACCTCCAGAAGAAGCACCCGAATCTGTTGTAATACGTTGGTCATGAAGAGCCTCTACGTTAGGCTGACCTTGCCTAACTGCTCTTCTTATGGCTGTTTATCCAGCCAATTCCTTCTTTATTAACTCCACCATTGGTTCTTCTATTGTATCAATAAGAACTTATAATACCCCGTACCTTTTCCAAGCTTGAAATCAACTAAAAAATATTAGGAACTTTCTTTGAAAGATGAATCCACTTTTGTACACGTGGTATTTTTAGGATTTTCACTTTTTTCATGTAGGAAATTCAATAAGCTTTTCATCTATATAAAATTTTTCTAAATTCGATAACCAGGTAAGAAGTTATGACTATTTCAAGTTTTCATTGTAAAAAAACACCATATTGGTCAGTGGCACGCCGCGCCACAAGCTAATATGGAAATTGTCCTTTTCCAGTGTCTCAGCGCAATTTTATCCATGTCGCACCAAAGTTTTAGGTCACAAAAGAAGGGGTAATGTGATGGCTCCGCGTCGTGCCATCCCTCAGTTTCCCAATTGTCAAATTCCAGTGACACGGCGCGATAGCGCCGCATCGCGCCAGGGATCCAATTTGAGAAATTTTTACTGAAATTACAAGATGCATCGAGGGTTAAAAGGGTCAATTTCCTACCCCTATTTAAGCCCTTTAACACGTGATTCAGCCATTTTTCACCCAAAATGCACTCTCTTCTCTCAAAAATCTCTCAAGAACAACCTAGGACTTTTCATAAAAGATTCAAAATCAAGAATTTCCTAAGTCAATCTTTGTGTATTTACGAACCAAGGTATGTATAGTATTCTTTCATGGACTTCTTTCGTCCATAAAGCCCAAGAATCCCTTTTCTAAATTCAAGTTTATGGATTGGGCTGCTCTTATTCATGTGGATAATGAGACATTGACTTCTACTCCATGTTGGGTAATAAATTCTATGTGGGTTAAATTATTATAGATATAGATTGATGCAAAACTATGATTAAACCCTTGAATGATGAAATTAGAATTAAACCATGATGTTTAATTATTGTACAATGATGTTTACATGTACCATGCCTACAATATGTTTGATTAAATGCCTAAATGAAAGAAAAGTGCCTAACTAACATGATACCAGGAAATCCCCATGTATGTACAAGTTATACCTATCACATGTTTTGATGAAATACTTCTATAAATGTATTATGGATTATGATTTTAGTTATATGTTCAAGTAAGTTATGCTTGGTCAGTTTCCTCCCATCGAGTCTTGGGGGTACTTGTGCCCAAAACATTAGCTGTGTGCCTAGAGTCATGTCTTGTTTTCATGATACTCTCAGTCAAGCTATAAATCATTAGACTTCAGACAGTCTTATGACTCAGGAAATCTCCATGATCTCATGAACTTAGTCAATTGTCAGATATCAGTAGTATTCCATCAGACAATGAAATTTAGTAACTCAGCCCATGTTAGTTCAGTAAATCTTGTTCAAAGTCTATTCAGATGGGAGTAGAAATTAGCACTGAATAAACCCAAGGATGGGAACACATACTATCAGATGAGAGTATGATTCTTAGAAGTTATCCTTGTGTTCCAGAACTATGTAGCTAGCATAGGTTGAGACATCAACACTGTTCGATGAGGATTGATGAGGTGGATAAGCACTGTCAGATAAGAGCCCTACCATTCTCTTTTAGGGACACTATCAGATGAGGGTCACCCACAGCTTGTCTTTACCAGTGGTGCGGTATTGGCACCCTTCCAGTTTGGGTTACAGATTGGACCCCAACTTAGCCATAATGGCATATTAGGGGCATGTCGATTAGATAACTATCTCCCACAGTTTTATGTTATAGAATCAAGACTGTCAGACACAGTCAATCAGTCTCAGTAATAGAACTCAGATAGTTCTTTAAATTTCAGGACTATCAGATACAATCAACTCAGATTCAGTACAGAACTCAGCTAGTTTTATCAGATTCAGGACTGTCAGATATAGTCACTCATATTATCAGTTATATCAGTTATCAGTATGTCATGCTATCATTATTTAGATTTAGTAATCATGTTATCATGGTATCAGTGTCAGTTATTATGTCTTATGCATGTATTCTCATGCTCATGATAGTCAGTCTACTATTGTTATTATTCATGCATATGAACCCCATGTATTCAACCTACCTCACACACATATAATACATTCGAAGTACTGATGTATTTGCGCTATGGTGTCTTATACCATAGGTTTAGAGACATGAGCTCCAGAGCATCAGTAGATTCCAGTCTCAGCTGTCAGAGTTAGCAGTGTGTCCTCATCTTTTGAGGACATGGTCATCATTTTATTATCTCAGTAATTAGTTTATTAGTTGTAGATAGTTGGGGACATGTGCCATTAATTTCTTATTTAAACAGTCATGTTTTAGAGGCCTTCCAGACTACAGTATGTTCAGATAGATTATTTTAGTTATTTTGGGTATTTCATACCCCTCCCAGATATTACATTTTTATCAAATACTATGTCTCAGTTTTGAACCTTATGGCCTTTTAGTTTATGTTTCTGCATTATAAAGTATTTTATGCAGTATACAGGTATAGATATCAGTCATGGATTAGCTTGTGATCCTTCGGGGTTATGAGCACCGTGTAGCATTTCAAGTATCAAATTTGGGGCGTTACAAACTTGGTATCAGAGCCTAAGGTTCAATGGAGTCCTAGAAAGTCTGAAAACCACATCTAGTAGAGTATTGTACATGGGTTATCGCATGCCACATTTATGTACAGGAGGATATAAGATGTTTTAAGAATAGTTTCCCCTCTTTTAGTATACATGCCGTGCCAGTGAGCATAATCTCAAGTCAATCTCTCAGTCTAACCCATTTCTTCTTTTCTTCTACAGAACATGCCTCCTAAAAGAAGAAATGGGAATCAGTCAGTCCCTCAGCCTGAAGAACCTTTGGGCAAACATGTTTCTCATGCAGAGTTTTGAGCTGCATTCACTACTCTTGCTAAGTTAATTATTGCTCAAAATAAGCGACCAGCTGTCGTTTTGACTAATCCAGTGGCTAATTTAGCTGCAACCAAGATTTAGGATTTCATCCGAATGAATCCTCTATTATTTCTCGGGTCTAAGTTAGATGAGGACCCTCAGGAATTCCTACATCAGGTGAAGAAGGTTACAGACATTATGGGGGTTACTTTTAGTAAGAGTGCTAAGCTAGCGACATATCATTTACAAGATATTACTCATACTTAGTTTAAATAATGGAAGTCAGAAAGGCCAGATGATGCAAGGCCTGTTGAGTGGGAGAAGTTTGCTTCTGCTTTTCTTGAAGATTCTTTCCCCTAGATCTTAAAGAACCTAAGGTGTTAGAATTCATCAACCACAGGCAGGGAAACATGACGATGAAAGAGTATTCTCTTAAGTTTACTCAATTATCCAGATATGCCCCTTATGTGGTTGCAGATAACAGGGCCAAGATGAGTAAGTTCATTTTAGGGGTAAATAATAGCGTGGTTAATGAGTGCAGATCTGCCATGTTGAATAGTTACATGACTTTAGCCAGGGTTATGAAGCATTCTCAGCAGATAGAGGTGTAGAAGATTAAGAAGAGAGAGAAGTAGAATAAGAGAGCTAGGACAGGTAGCTTTAATTTTAGTCAGCCTAAGTCAGAGGGAGGATATCGCTCTCAGATTCAACCTAAGTCATTAGTTATAGTTCCTTTATCAGCCAGTGCTCCAGTTCCTAAGTTCAGAGAGGGTAAAAAGGATAGAGCGCCAGGCTTTAAGTCTCCGGGCAGTGTTAGCAGTGCCCGAACTAATCCTCTTTGTCAGACTTATGGTAAGAACCATAAGAGTGTGTGCAGAGCTGGAAGCAATGTATATTTCGGTTGTGGCAAGCTAGGCCACAAAGTCAGAGACTGCCCTCAGTCAGGTTATTAAAGTCATCTCCGCTCTTCAGCTCGGTTCGGTCACCTAAATCAGCAGGGTGCCACCCCAGTGATACTAGTGGGCAATGCCCAAATAGACTCTATGCTCTCCAGTCCTGGCAAGATTAGGAAAATTCTCCTGATGTGGTTACTGGTACATTACAGATCTTTTATGTGCATGTTTACGCTTTGTTAGATCCAAGTGCTTACTTATCTTTTGTTACTCCCTCTATAGTAGTTGATTACAGAGTCAGTTCTAAAATTATAGCAGAGCCCTTTTCAGTCTCTACGCCAGTAGGTAAAACTATCATAGCCCGGCAGGTATACAGGAACTGCCCAGTCGTGATATTTTAAAAAGTCACTTTAGTATATCTAGTCGACTTAGAGATGACTGACTGATTTTGATGTCATTCTCGGCATGGATTAGCTTCATTCCTGCTATGCCACAGTCGACTGTAGAAATAGGATAGTCTAATTTCAGTTCCCAAATGAACCCGTCCTTGAGTAGAAGGGTAGTGTATCCGCTTTTAGGGGTCAGCTTGTTTCCTACCTTCGGGCAAGGAAAATGATATCTAAGGGATGTGTCTATCATCTTGTTCATGTTAAGGATTCCAGTTCTGAAACTCCCAGGCTTGAATCCATTCCAGTTGTGAATGAATATTTAGATTTCTTTCTCAAAGATCTTCCAGGAATTCCTCCCGAAAGGAAAATAGACTTTGGCATTGATTTTCTTCCAGATACTCAGCCTATCTCTATTCCGCCATATAGAATGGCACCAGCAGAACTCAGAGAATTGAAAGAATAGTTAAAGGATCTCCTAGATAAGTGATTCATCAGGCCCAGCATTTCCCCATGGGGCGTACCAGTATTATTCGTGCACGAAAAAGATGGTTCTCTCAGAATGTGCATAGACTACCGTCAACTTAATAAGGTCATGGTCAAGAACAAGTATTCTCTTCCTAGAATTGATGAGTTGTTTGAGCAACTTTAGGGTGCCAGTTATTTCTCTAAGTTAGACCTCAGATCCGGCTATCATCATCTCAGAGTCAGAGAATGTGATATTCTAAAAATAGTTTTCCATACTCGGTATGGTCACTTTGAATTCCTAGTCATGTCATTTGGTCTTTCCAATACCCCAGCAGCTTTCATGGACTTGATAAACCGCGTGTTTAAACAATACTTGGATATGTTCGTCATAGTCTTCATAGATGATATTCTGATCTATTCCCACAGTGCGTGAGATCATACAAACCATCTCAGAATAGTACTTCAGACTCTCAGAGATCATTAGCTATTTACCAAATTCAGTAAGTGTGAATTTTGGCTAAGGTCAGTAGCATTCCTTGGTCATATTATTTTGGGTGATTGCATTAGAAAAGATCCTCAAAAGACCGAAGCGGTAAGAAACTGGCCCCGACCTGTCTCTCCATCAGATATTAGGATTTTTTTGGGTTTGGATGGCTATTATAGATGGATAGTTGAGGGATTTTCTTCTATTGCATCCCCTATGTCCAGATTAACTCAGAAGAAAACCAAGTTTCAGCGGCCAGATCCTTGCAAGAAGATTTTTCAGGAGTTGAAGACTCGACTTACCTCAACTCTAGTTTTAGCTCTTCCAAATGGTCCAGATGGGTTCATAGTATATTGTGATGCATCCAGAGTGGGTTTAGGTTGTGTCCTCATGCAGCATG
>NC_061118.1:136659075-136662608 GCF_002878395.1 Capsicum annuum
TCATACTTCTTAATATGTCAGCCTGGGATAGATGGTTTTCAAGTGATGATGATTCTTGTTGTTTCTGTGGGGGACCATATCAAGCTGCTTATTATCCAGATTTTAATAGAAGTGCGTGGACAAGACCTTCACAATATGATGCGGATAATTCGAGGAAGTCTGAGTACTCGAAAACTAATATTATGGGAATTATGATGGAGCCACTGCTACCATGTCTACAGTGTCTAAGGAAAGAAATAAATTGGGAGGATATTAGCCAATGTGTAGAGCAAACACAAGAATCGCAGCCACTCGATTGTCATCCTGATCTTGAGATTGAAATTGAGAAGGTGAATAAAAGTGAGTGTGTAGTAAATTGTGTAAATTATGAAGTAGGATTGATTGGGCCTCACTCGAAGCACTTTTCTATATTATGTTTAGATGATGTCTTGTCTGTGAAATCATTTAAAATAGTGAAAGAGTGTGAAGATGAGGAACGAGAATCCTATATTCTTGATTTTACATCGGACAAGCAACAAAAAAGCACACATCACTTGAAGGCCAAGTGGTTTATCATGCACATTCTATTACTCGATTCATTAATTTTTGTACCACCTCCCTATGATCGAGGAAAGAATATGGATGCGATGTTGGGGGTGAAATTTATATCCTCAAGGTGGACGACAAAGTTGATTAGGTTGTGCCACGACACTAAATTAGGCGCTTCTTGGAAGGCAACCCAGGTGAATTAGGTATGTTTTCTTTTTAGTTTTTCATAGTTTTTATTTCACATAGTTTTTTATTTTGGTTGAGTCATAGGTTAATGGGAAGTCTGAGTACCATAAACTTGAGCTTAAAGCATGGCAAAGACTGAGTGTGGGGTCCCATGGATCTCCTTTTTATGTGAAGATGCTACTAGCTAGGCCTAGAGGCCTCAGGGAGTATTTCTATCTCTTACCTTTAAATTTACTTTGGGGACAAAGTAGATTTTTAAGTGTGGGATGGGGAAATTCTCAAATTTTGGCTCAATTAAAAATTTTTAGGTTAGGAATAAGTGAGATATTTTTGGTGATTCTATTTTTGATTACATGATGCAAGTGGGTTTGTGTATAAAAAGTATGTTGAATTGGTGAATTGCTAATTTTAAGACTTCTAGGCTCATGTTTGTGACTTTTGTATTTGTTGGCTTAGATTTGAATTTATGCTATTGTTTGGTTGAGAGTCTGTGATGATCCTATTGAGTTGATCATGTGCCATGTGTATGTAAGATTTTGTATATTCCTTGTTGCATGTGATGTCTTAAACTTGTCCAGTGTGTATGTAAAGCGAAATAAAGAATGTGGGTTTAGGAGATGATATAGACATTTCTTTGATAGCCTTAGTATATACCTTCTATTTATCCTACCCTTTGTGCATTATCCTAGTTAACCCCCCATTGAGCCTTTAGCTTATTTTCTTTGATAACTATATAAGTAGCCTAATCCCTTATTTGATAGACCATAATTTGATCCAAAAAGCTCCTAAGTGCTTTAATTGAAAAAAATGAATTTGAGTAAGGAGTTGAGAAATTGAAGAAGAAAAATGTGAAATTGATGCCCCAAGATAATAGTTATTGGTGTATAATTGATGTGTGGTGGATGGTTGTCATATAATTTATGCTAAAAATATTGCTATGATTGTGAAAAAAAGAAAAAAAATTGATTCTTGTGGTAATAAACTATATACCCACCAAGTATTTGTGAAAAGGCGTAAAAGAGATGGGACCAAAATAAAAGAGATGGTAGACAAAAATGGTGTAATTTGGTTGTTAGAGATTTGTTTTAAATGTATGATGTAGTGTATTAAAGCGCTTAGAGAGGTTAGTCACTATTCTTAGCCAAAATAGTTTCTACCCGTCCCTTAGCCGACATTACAACCCAAAAAAGACCTAATTGATGTTAAACTTTACATTCGACTATTAGTGGAGCATTACACTAAGGGCAAGCCTATGGTTCATTGTGTGTAACATGTGAATTCTTTGTGAGGGTGAGCATAATTTGATTCTTGTACCTATTACGACATAAATTGCATTATTGTGAGTAATTATGGGTAACTCTTGTTGTAAGGGCACATGTTTGATGAATGTGGATGATTTGTATGATGTCCTTGATTGAGAAATATGCATGATTTTTCCATGTATTGAGTAAATTCCTGAGGATA
Organism: Capsicum annuum; assembly: GCF_002878395.1. NCBI lineage: Eukaryota > Viridiplantae > Streptophyta > Magnoliopsida > Solanales > Solanaceae > Capsicum > Capsicum annuum. The sequence continues at coordinate 136,661,254 of NC_061118.1, forward strand.
GGATGTTTTGGAGTAGGATTCTTGAGCTTTCAATTGTGTATAACATGCTTAGTGTTGTAAACTTGCATTTCTGTAGTCATTGTAGTGCTAGCTTGGATTTCTTACATGTAGTAGAAGTGTGGAGTCCTTCTAGATCATGATGCTTTTAGTTAAGATTTGTTCGAGGACAAACAAGGTTTTAAGTGTGGGGTGGTGATGTTGGGTGTATTTATGCATTCTAGCGCTACTATTCTAGCCTATTTAGCCTTGTTTTGAGGATGATTCATGTGATTAATGGGGTGATAATAATATAAATGAACATTTATGTGTCCAAGTATATGTTTACAATGTTTAATGGTGGTTTCACATGAGTTTAGATTCATTTTGAGCATTTCGAGTTCAACCGAGAAAACTAGTATAACTAGCTTGAGCAAGGTGTTTTTCTAGTCTATTGTGTTGGGTTATAATGTGTTTTAATGAGTTAATAAGATTTTTATTATGTATTTATATGTAAAACAACTTTTTTATAATGTTCAAGGGTCAATTGGATCGAGAAAAGAGTCAAAACAATAAGTTAAAGCTCAATGTGAATTTAGCCTATGCTTAGCTCATGTTTCTAGTTCATCGTTGAGGATGTTGTGTTATTTTGAGCTCTAAATTGTTGATTTTAATATTATAGGATGCTTTTTGAATGGATGATGATGATATATGAAGGATATACAAGCTTCAAATCAAGTGGAAACAACTCAAAAGGGCTTGAAATGGATCACGGAAGGACAAAATACAGCTTGACGCCAATTTAGATACCTGAAAAGTATTGGGAGAGTGTAGGCCTGTGAGAAGGATCCTTGGCGAGTGAGACACATCAATGGATTCATAAGGCACCCAAAATAGTGAAACAATGTGAATTCTACGTGTTGCATCGATGTGTTCAACACTATAATCGACGCGGCGCGTCACTGGGTTCACAGGCGACCAGAAATTGTTTCCTTGTTCAACAAGGCATGGGATATTTATTCCACTATAAATAGGACATTATTCACGGTTTTTACTAAATTTTGGACATCCTTGGAAGATCTTGGAGGCTACACAACTTCTTTTTAGGGTTTTATCATTCTTTTATTTTAGTTTCTTTCATAGTTTGTATCATCAATCCAAGGGATTAGATGATGAATATCTCCATTAAAGGCTAAAACTCCTATCCGGGGTTAAGGCCATGATCATGATTACTTTTATTTTGAATTAAGTTTGTTAATTTGCTTATCATTATTGATTTTTTGTTTATTCTTGTTTTAACTATTTTAAGGATTAGCTACCCTTAGAATACATCAATTGCCAATCTTGTAATCTCGAAAGAGGGAATAGGGAGAGAGAAT